>NC_056735.1:1260685776-1260969016 GCF_019279795.1 Protopterus annectens | reverse complement strand
TTTTTTTTTCGGGTTTGGGGTGTTTTGAGCACCAAACCCAAAAAGGAGAAAATTCTGTTTAAAAAACCTTTTGTTAAAATTATATTTTCTGTTTCCCAATTTTTGGTCATTTATGCACTTTTTCTTGAATTACTTTGACTCTGCTATCCCGAAAAAAAACAAAAAAAATTTCTTTTTCCCCCTTTTTGGAAATTTTAAAATTTTAAAGGTTTTTGTTCCAAAAATTTGTAATTTTTTGTGACCCCCTTTGTTGGGGTTAAAATCTCCTGTTATAATTGGATAAAAACTTGACCGCTTCTCTGCAAAAAAGAAAAATTCTTACTTTTTTAAATTTAAAGTTTATTTCCAAACTTTCTTTCCTCTTTTAATGTTGCCTATTTTTGGGCTTTTAAAAGGGTTCCCGTTGGTGGCAAAAAAGAGAAACCCGGAAAGGGGACTTTTGAAATTTTTGTTTTTTCCGTTTTTTTTCCAAAATTTCTCATCTTCCTTTTACATTTCTGGTTTTCTTTTTCGCTTGTGCTGTTTTGAGCACCAACCAAAGGAGAAAATTTTTTTGAAAAAAACTTTTTTTTAAAATTTTTTTTTCCCAATTTTCCCCTTGTGTTTGGGGGATTTTCTGGCTGTTAAACTTGATTTTATTGTAACCCCGTATTTAACAAACAAAAATTTCTTTTTCCTTTTCTTAATTTAAAAGTTTTTTAAACTTGCTTTTCCCGCTTTTAATTTTGTGGGGCCATTTTGCCTTGGTTTAAAGGGAATTCTCTGTTGACTGCGTAATCTTGAAAACCAATGTTCTCTAAAATTTTTTAAATTTAAAAAGGGGCATTTCCAAACCTTCTTTCCTCTTTTAAAACCCGTTGCCTTTTTGCTTTTTAAAAGGTTTTGGTTTATGGGGGCAAAAAGAGATTCTGGGAAAGGGACTTTTGAGATTTTAAGTATTTTTCTCTGTTTATTTGCTAAGTTTTTCTGCATAGCTGCCTAGTTTGAGCATTTTCTGGCTTGTTAAACTTGATTTCTGCATTAGTAGCTGTATTTAGAGCACAACCAAAAGTTGTTTACTGAATTTCCTGTTTGCACTTAATTTTAAATTGTTTTTTTCTCAAAACTTGCATATTTTCTGTCCTTGACCTAGCACTCTTGTGTGGTCATTTACTGCACTGTTATAACTTGATATTACCTGGGAACCTCTGCTATGTCTGAAAAAAAAAAAAAAAAAATCTTGCTTTTTTCCCACTTTTCTGAGATTTAAAAAAGTTCAGTTACAGGCTTGCTGTTTCCTGAACTGTTTGTAAGTTTCTGTGAGGCCATTTTTGCTTGGGCTAAAGGAAAGTCTCTCTGTTGATCAGTGGCAGTGAATAACATTGAGCAGCTTCCCTGCCCCCCGTAGGAGTGGTTACTGACTTGAAACTGTAGTTTTATTGGCCAACAGGGGTCATTTCCAAAACTCCTTCATCTTCCTCTCTTAAAACCTAGTTGCCTCATGGTTTTGGCGTCTTTTCAGGTTTGTTGGCTGTTGGTGAAGCACCCACCAAGAGGAGAAAATGCTGAGAGAAGAAGGGAGCCACTTTTGAGATTTTAAGTACTTTTTCTCTGTTTATTTGCTAAGTTTTTCTGCATAGCTGCCTAGTTTGAGCATTTTCTGGCTTGTTAAACTTGATTTCTGCATTAGTAGCTGTATTTAGAGCACAATCAAAAGTTGTTTACTTAATTTCCTGTTTGCACTTAATTTTAAATCGTTTTTTTCTCAAAACTTGCATATTTTCTGTCCTTGACCTAGCACTCTTGTGTGGGTCATTTACTGCACTGTTATAACTTGATATTACCTGTGAACCTCTGCTATCTCTGAAAAAACAAAAAAAAAATCTTGCTTTTCTTCCACTTTTCTGAGATTTAAAAAAGTTCAGTTACAGGCTTGCTGTTTCCTGAACTGTTTGTAAGTTTCTGTGAGGCCATTTTTGCTTGGGCTAAAGGAAAGTCTCACTGTTGATCAGTGGCAGTGAATAACATTGAGCAGCTTCCCTGCCCCCCGTAGGAGTGGTTACTGACTTGAAACTGTAGTTTTATTGGCCAACAGGGGTCATTTCCAAAACTCCTTAATCTTCCTCTCTTAAAACCTAGTTGCCTCATGGTTTTGGCGTCTTTTCAGGTTTGTTGGCTGTTGGTGAAGCACCCACCAAGAGGAGAAAATGCTGAGAGAAGAAGGGAGCCACTTTTGAGATTTTAAGTATTTTTTCTCTGTTTATTTGCTAAGTTTTTCTGCATAGCTGCCTAGTTTGAGCATTTTCTGGCTTGTTAAACTTGATTTCTGCATTAGTAGCTGTATTTAGAGCACAATCAAAAGTTGTTTACTTAATTTCCTGTTTGCACTTAATTTTAAATCGTTTTTTTCTCAAAACTTGCATATTTTCTGTCCTTGACCTAGCACTCTTGTGTGGGTCATTTACTGCACTGTTATAACTTGATATTACCTGTGAACCTCTGCTATCTCTGAAAAAACAAAAACAAAAAAAAAATCTTGCTTTTCTCCCACTTTTCTGAGATTTAAAAAAGTTCAGTTACAGGCTTGCTGTTTCCTGAACTGTTTGTAAGTTTCTGTGAGGCCATTTTTGCTTGGGCTAAAGGAAAGTCTCACTGTTGATCAGTGGCAGTGAATAACATTGAGCAGCTTCCCTGCCCCCCGTAGGAGTGGTTACTGACTTGAAACTGTAGTTTTATTGGCCAACAGGGGTCATTTCCAAAACTCCTTCATCTTCCTCTCTTAAAACCTAGTTGCCTCGTGGTTTTGACATCTTTTCAGGCTTGTTGGCTGATGGTGAAGCACCCACCAAGAGGAGAAAACGCTGAGAGAAGAAGGGAGCCACTTTTCAGATTTTAAGTATTTTTTCTCTGTTTATTTGCTAAGTTTTTCTGCATAGCTGCCTAGTTTGAGCATTTTCTGGCTTGTTAAACTTGATTTCTGCATTAGTAGCTGTATTTAGAGCACAACCAAAACTTGTTTACTGAATTTCCTGTTTGCACTTAATTTTAAATCGTTTTTTTTCTCAAAACTTGCATATTTTCTGTCCTTGACCTAGCACTCTTGCGTGGGGTCATTTACTGCACTGTTATAACTTGATATTACCTGTGAACATCTGCTATGTCTGAAAAAGCAAAAACCAAAAAAAATCTTGCTTTTTTCCCACTTTTCTGAGATTTAAAAAAGTTCAGTTACAGGCTTGCTGTTTTCTGAACTGTTTGTAAGTTTCTGTGAGGCCATTTTTGCTTGGGCTAAAGGAAAGTCTCTCTGTTGATCAGTGGCAGTAAATAACATTGAGCAGCTTCCCTGCCCCCCGTAGGAGTGGTTACTGACTTGAAACTGTAGTTTTATTGGCCAACAGGGGTCATTTCCAAAACTCCTTCATCTTCCTCTCTTAAAACCTAGTTGCCTCGTGGTTTTGACATCTTTTCAGGCTTGTTGGCTGATGGTGAAGCACCCACCAAGAGGAGAAAACGCTGAGAGAAGAAGGGAGCCACTTTTCAGATTTTAAGTATTTTTTTCTCTGTTTATTTGCTAAGTTTTTCTGCATAGCTGCCTAGTTTGAGCATTTTCTGGCTTGTTAAACTTGATTTCTGCATTAGTAGCTGTATTTAGAGCACAACCAAAAGTTGTTTACTGAATTTCCTGTTTGCACTTAATTTTAAATTGTTTTTTTGTTCAAAACTTGCATATTTTCTGTCCTTGACCTAGCACTCTTGTGTGGGGTCATTTACTGCACTGTTATAACTTGATATTACCTGTGAACCTCTGCTATCTCTGAAAAAACAAAAACAAAAGAAAAATATTGCTTTTTTCCCACTTTTCTGAGATTTAAAAAAGTTCAGTTACAGGCTTGCTGTTTCCTGAACTGTTTGTAAGTTTCTGTGAGGCCATTTTTGCTTGGGCTAAAGGAAAGTCTCTCTGTTGATCAGTGGCAGTGAATAACATTGAGCAGCTTCCCTGCCCCCCGTAGGAGTGGTTACTGACTTGAAACTGTAGTTTTATTGGCCAACAGGGGTCATTTCCAAAACTCCTTCATCTTCCTCTCTTAAAACCTAGTTGCCTCGTGGTTTTGACATCTTTTCAGGCTTGTTGGCTGATGGTGAAGCACCCACCAAGAGGAGAAAACGCTGAGAGAAGAAGGGAGCCACTTTTCAGATTTTAAGTATTTTTTTCTCTGTTTATTTGCTAAGTTTTTCTGCATAGCTGCCTAGTTTGAGCATTTTCTGGCTTGTTAAACTTGATTTCTGCATTAGTAGCTGTATTTAGAGCACAACCAAAACTTGTTTACTGAATTTCCTGTTTGCACTTAATTTTAAATCGTTTTTTTTTCTCAAAACTTGCATATTTTCTGTCCTTGACCTAGCACTCTTGCGTGGGGTCATTTACTGCACTGTTATAACTTGATATTACCTGTGAACGTCTGCTATCTCTGAAAAAGCAAAAAAAAAAAATCTTGCTTTTTTCCCACTTTTCTGAGATTTAAAAAAGTTCAGTTACAGGCTTGCTGTTTTCTGAACTGTTTGTAAGTTTCTGTGAGGCCATTTTTGCTTGGGCTAAAGGAAAGTCTCTCTGTTGATCAGTGGCAGTAAATAACATTGAGCAGCTTCCCTGCCCCCCGTAGGAGTGGTTACTGACTTGAAACTGTAGTTTTATTGGCCAACAGGGGTCATTTCCAAAACTCCTTCATCTTCCTCTCTTAAAACCTAGTTGCCTCATGGTTTTGGCATCTTTTCAGGCTTGTTGGCTGTTCGTGAAGCACCCACCAAGAGGAGAAAACGCTGAGAGAAGAAGGGAGCTACTTTTGAGATTTTAAGTATTTTTTCTCTGTTTATTTGCTAAGACTTTCTGCATAGCTGCCTAGTTTGAGCATTTTCTGGCTTGTTAAACTTGATTTCTGCATTAGTAGCTGTATTTAGAGCACAACCAAAAGTTGTTTACTGAATTTCCTGTTTGCACTTAATTTTAAATCGTTTTTTTCTCAAAACTTGCATATTTTCTGTCCTTGACCTAGCACTCTTGTGTGGGGTCATTTACTGCACTGTTATAACTTGATATTACCTGTGAACCTCTGCTATCTCTGAAAAAACAAACAAAAAAATCTTGCTTTTTTCCCACTTTTCTGAGATTTAAAAAAGTTCAGTTACAGGCTTGCTGTTTCCTGAACTGTTTGTAAGTTTCTGTAAGGCCATTTTTGCTTGGGCTAAAGGAAAGTCTCTCTGTTGATCAGTGGCAGTGAATAACATTGAGCAGCTTCCCTGCCCCCCGTAGGTGTGGTTACTGACTTGAAACTGTAGTTTTATTGGCCAACAGGGGTCATTTCCAAAACTCCTTCATCTTCCTCTCTTAAAACCTAGTTGCCTCATGGTTTTGGCGTCTTTTCAGGCTTGTTGGCTGTTGGTGAAGCACCCACCAAGAGGAGAAAATGCTGAGAGAAGAAGGGAGCCACTTTTGAGATTTTAAATATTTTTTCTCTGTTTATTTGCTAAGTTTTTCTGCATAGCTGCCTAGTTTGAGCATTTTCTGGCTTGTTAAACTTGATTTCTGCATTAGTAGCTGTATTTAGAGCACAATCAAAAGTTGTTTACTTAATTTCCTGTTTGCACTTAATTTTAAATCGTTTTTTTCTCAAAACTTGCATATGTTCTGTCCTTGACCTAGCACTCTTGTGTGGGGTCATTTACTGCACTGTTATAACTTGATATTACCTGTGAACCTCTGCTATCTCTGAAAAAACAAAAAAAAAAATCTTGCTTTTCTCCCACTTTTCTGAGATTTAAAAAAGTTCAGTTACAGGCTTGCTGTTTCCTGAACTGTTTGTAAGTTTCTGTGAGGCCATTTTTGCTTGGGCTAAAGGAAAGTCTCTCTGTTGATCAGTGGCAGTGAATAACATTGAGCAGCTTCCCTGCCCCCCGTAGGAGTGGTTACTGACTTGAAACTGTAGTTTTATTGGCCAACAGGGGTCATTTCCAAAACTCCTTCATCTTCCTCTCTTAAAACCTAGTTGCCTCATGGTTTTGGCGTCTTTTCAGGCTTGTTGGCTGTTGGTGAAGCATCCACCAAGAGGAGAAAACGCTGAGAGAAGAAGGGAGCTACTTTTGAGATTTTAAGTATTTTTTCTCTGTTTATTTGCTAAGTTTTTCTGCATAGCTGCCTAGTTTGAGCATTTTCTGGCTTGTTAAACTTGATTTCTGCATTAGTAGCTGTATTTAGAGCACAACCAAAAGTTGTTTACTGAATTTCCTGTTTGCACTTAATTTTAAATTGTTTTTTTGTTCAAAACTTGCATATTTTCTGTCCTTGACCTAGCACTCTTGTGTGGGGTCATTTACTGCACTGTTATAACTTGATATTACCTGTGAACCTCTGCTATCTCTGAAAAAACAAAAACAAAAGAAAAATCTTGCTTTTTTCCCACTTTTCTGAGATTTAAAAAAGTTCAGTTACAGGCTTGCTGTTTCCTGAACTGTTTGTAAGTTTCTGTGAGGCCATTTTTGCTTGGGCTAAAGGAAAGTCTCTCTGTTGATCAGTGGCAGTGAATAACATTGAGCAGCTTCCCTGCCCCCGTAGGAGTGGTTACTGACTTGAAACTGTAGTTTTATTGTCCGTTTTGGGTCTATTCCTGCTTCTTTCCAGCCCCTGCTATCAAGCACGCCTTAACGTGCTTTAGCGCGATTTAGCGCGGCGTTGCCACTAGAGCAGCATCGGGCAGCGCCGGTTTAATAAGGTTAAACTTTTTCTGGCTCCATAAAGTCTGTTCTTCAATTTTTCCCTTAGAACTGCTCTGTTAGGAGCCTAAACAGTTTACACCTTCACTAAAAAGCGCAGCACTTGTTCCTAATTGCTTTTTCTTCTCAAAAAGCTCAGCACTTGTCTTAAAAGCATATCCCTTGTCTTATAAGCATTTTCTTTGCAGGTCAAGCACTCCTATATTATACAAATCCCTCACTTGCAAAACCCCCCCAGGAGTGCCCACTTCCCTGCTAAGCCCTCTACTTTTCTGTCTCATACCAACTCATAATTCTTTCTAGCATGTCGAAGGGTCAGATGCTGGCGTCCTCTCCTGCCCAGTTTGTGAATATGGGAATTCTGAGGCAATGCTACAATTGCCTCATGTACACGGACAACCCTCTCCTCCTCCCACATAACACTAACACTTGCGAGAGATGCAGCTATTTAGCCAAACTGGAGGCTGAGCTCTCTCAACTCAGGACTGGCAAGACCAGGCAGGAGGAGAAGGCAACTACACACACCACAATACAAGTCTCATATAACTCAACCACACCACTGAATCAAACACATAAACACACTAAGACATACTCGGAGGCTCTGAGTAAAAATTTACCTAAACAGCAAAGGCCTCCAAAGCAGACACCCAAGCAACTGCAAACTCAAGACACACACAAACAACACATAAAAAACAAAATCAGTGTGCAAAGCAGTCACTGCCCTTAAGGCCAAATACAACACCAAACATACTTGTCATAGGTGACTCCATAGCCAGACACACTGACGTCCCACTCACCAGGCTGAACAAGGAGAAGGTCACGGTAAGCTGCCTATCGGGCGCTAGAATCCGCTACATAACACAAGCACTCAGGTCACTCCACGGCAAGTACAAGTATGACACAGTCATTGTCCATGCTGGTGTGAATGACCTGAGACGTACCTCCCTGGACTACATGAAAAGAGACATAGAGGAGCTCTCTAATTATGTAGCCCAGGCAGGTATGACCCTGACCCTGAGCAGTATCCTTCCTTCACCACGAATGATGCCACAATATAGTGACAAGATGATCAGCTTTAACAATTGGCTTAATTTCTGGTGTCATTCAAAGGGGATCCAGTGTCTGTCTGCTTGGGATGACATGCTTGACAAGCCACGCTGCTTCGCAAGGGGCGGCTTGCACCTGTCACCCTGGGATTCGGATATTGGCTAAGGCTCTTGCCACCCCCATAGTGCCTTTTTTAGGCAAGGCTCAAATTCTAAACCTACCACCCTAGAAAACAAAAACGGGAAGAAACTAAGGGTAATGCTGCTCAATGCCAGAAGTCTAAATCTCAAAATGCATGCACTCTAGGCCCTTCTCAGTATGGAGAACATCGATGTCTGTGCTGTGACTGAAACCTGGTTCAAGACTCCTGAGAGCACCCCGGCACTATCAGGTTTTACCTCATATCATGCGTTCCGGCCCCAAAACCCGGACATACCACAAAAGGAGGGGGTGTATCCATATTCATCAAGGATACCCACACCTCCAAGTTGGTGGCTACGCACAAAGCATCGGAAATCATCCAGGTGCAATTAACCATAGGCACAACTGCTCTACAATTTGTAGCATGCTACAGGCCACCCTCTCAAACTCAGGAAACCCACACAGCCTTCCTGAAGACACTGGAGGGTATAAATGTATCACCAAACACCATCATATTGGGTGACTTCAACTACCCGAATATAGACTGGGAACATTACTCAAGCCCCAACTTTCTAGCCCAAAGGTTCCTGGAATTCATAAATTCAAATGCCATGGAACAACTAGTCACTGTCCCCACAAGAGGAGAAAATATACTAGATCTCATCATCACAAACATGGGGACAAAATGCTCCACACCAGAAGTATATCCCTCTTTGGTGAGATCAGATCATAAACTAATCTCACTAGAAATCTACATCCCGCCCCCACCCCAAACAAAAAAGACCACAGTGAAGAACTTCTCTAAAGCAAACTTCACACTACTCAAGACAGGTGTGGTATCCTTCAAGGCCCCCGAGCCAATGGAAACCACAACCCAAGCTGCGGAAGCCCTTACAAATGCCTTCTATGAACACCTTCAGGACTGCATGGATCAGGCAATCCCAAATAAAACCAAGACTCTTTCCAACAAGGGTAAACGTCCAGTCTGGTGGACCCCAGCCATAAACAAACTTTACAATAAGAGGAGAAAGCTATTACATGATAGAGCAAAATCCCAAAAAGGGAAGGCATCTTTGATCAGTACTAGCAAGAAACTACGATCCCTCATAAAATCATCCAAGGCCAACTTTGAGAAAAAAATTGCCATAGATTCAAAAGACAATCATAAGGCCTTCTTCAGCTATGTCAGAAACCTGGGTGGAAACTCCCAGATATGCTCAGAAATAGTCCAAAATGATACAAAAATCACTGAACCCACAGACATTGCCAACATACTGGCAGACAGGTTCAGCGCAAACTTCACCCCCCCTCTCCCCCCCAAAAGGAGAGATAACTATCCCAACAGAGTGTAGCCACCCAGACATCTCAAATGCACAGGTGAAAGCTGCTCTCTCTAAAGCTAAAAACACAGCATCAATGGGACCAGATGGTGTCCCCGGCTGTGTGCTACATAAACTCAATGAAGAACTAAACCCGCACATAAGGCAGCTGTTTAATCTTAGCCTTACCACAGGATATGTGCCCAAGGAGTGGCGTACGGCAACTGTGGTCCCACTCCACAAAGGCGGTGCCTCTACGGACCCTGGTAATTACCGCCCCATAAGCTTAACAAGCCTGGTCTGCAAAGCTATGGAGAGGATCATAATGGAACTCATAAACAAGGACATATGGGACTTGCAGACCTTGGACCCAACCCAGTTTGGCTTTGTCAAGGGCAGATCTTGCCTTTTGAACCTGGTCGACGTCTTCGAAACAGTTACCAAGGCCATTGATGAGGGAAAGGCAGTCCATAAAGCCTACCTTGACCTTGCAAAAGCTTTCGACACAATACCCCACTCGGGTATCATAGAGAAACTTACCAGCTTAAATGTAAACCCATATGTCACAAGATGGTTTGCAAACTGGCTAATGGATAGAACCCACAGGGTTAGAGTTGCTGGAGCCATGTCAGACTCCAAGCCGGTTACAAGTGGTGTCCCACAGGGCTCAGTCCTTGGCCCCCTATTGTTTGGCATCTACTTCTCAGAAGTACAGGCAAACATAGGAGGACTATGGCTGACAAAGTTTGTGGATGACTGCAAACTGGGTGCCATAGTGGATAGTACATCGGACACAGACATCCTTCAGAGGGGTCTCACGGAAACTGATAGCTGGTGCCAGAGCCATGGCCTGAAGTTAAACGCAAAAAAGTGTATAGTCATACCCTTCGGGAAAAACAAGGTAACCCCAAGCTACCATATAGGTGGCAACCCACTAAACACAGAAGAGATTATCAGAGACCTGGGTACCCAGGTTGACAGTGGCCTCTCATTTGACACTCACGTTGCTAAAGTGGTTCGAAAGACCTTCTACATTGCCCATCTGATCATGAAGGGATTCACATCCAGATCAAGTGAGGTCATTGTTCCCATGTACTCTTCAATTATCAGACCAATGATCGAGTACAATGCCCCATTTGGGATGTATCTCACCCGACACCTGCAGCAATTGGAGAGACCCCAAAAGTTCCTCACCAAAAGGATAAAGGGACTCCAAAACCTGTCATATACTGCCAGACTGAAGAAACTCCAACTCTATTCAGTTGCACACCATCTGCTCAGAGGTGACCTGTGCCTGACATACAAGGCCATGACCAACCCGGAATTAATGGACATGCTCCACCTCAAAAAATCCAAATCCACCAGAACCACTAGAGCAAGTGACTTAAACCTTAGCACGGATATAAATAGGACGTGCTGGAGGGATAGATTTATCACCCAGAGACTCCCCATGCTGTGGAATAAAATCCCGGTCCATGTGACGCAGAGCACCTCGCTGGCTCTGTTCAAGAGAAATCTTGACCGGTGGATGGGAGATCGTAGGTTTACCCCGGGAATCATCTCTGTGTCACTGCTGGACAGAAGCACAACAAACTAATGGGCACATTATTTCTAACATAAGGGGTGGCGTAAGCCACATAACTTTGGGCTAGGCTTATAAATGCCTTAGGGCAGATAGCCTAGTATAAACCTATAAACCTATAACCTATGAACTAGATACAGGAGATAATTATGCATCACAGCGTAATATGTGGCCTTGGTTCTATAACTAGATACAGCAGATAATTATGCATCAGAACATAATGTGTGGCCTTGGTTCTATAACTAAATACAGGCGACAATAATGCATCACAGAATAATTTGTTGCCTTGCTTCTATAACTAGATAAAGGTGATAATTATGCATCACAGCATAATGTGTGGCCTTGGTTTTATAACTAAATACAGGAAATAATTTTGCATCACAGCATAATGTGTGGGCTTGGTTCTATAACTAGATACAGGAGAAATGTATGCATCAGAGCATAATTTGTGGCCTTGGTTCTCTAAATAGATACAGGCAATAATTATGCATCACAGCATAATTTGTGGCCTTGGTTTCATAACTAGATACAGGCGATAATTATGCATCACTGAATAATGTGTGGCCTCGGTTCTAAAACTAGATAAAGGAGATAATTATGCATCACAGCATAATGTGAGGCCTTGGTTGCATAACAAGATACAGGAGATAATTATGCATCACAGCATAATGTGAGGCCTTGGTTTTATAACTAGATACAGGAGATAGTTATGCATAACAGCATGTGTAGGCTTGGTTCTATAACTAGATACAGGAGATAATTATGCATCACAGCATAATGTGTGGCCTTAGTTCTGTAACTAGATACTGGAGGGAATTATGCATCAGAGCATAATGTGTGGACTTGGTTCAATAACGAGATATTGGAGATAATTCTGCATCACAGCATAATGTGTAGCCTTGCTTCTATAACTAGATACATGAGATAACTGGGCATCACAGCATAATGTGTGGACTTGGTTCTATACCTAGTACAGGAGATAATTATGCATCACAGCATAATGTGTGTCCTTGGTGCTAAAACTAGATACAGGAGATGATTTTGCATCACAGCATATTGTGTGGCCTTTGTTCTATAACTTGATGCAGGAGATAATTATGCATCACACCAGAATGTGTGGCCTTGGTTCTATAATTAGATACAGGCGAATATTGTGCATCTGAGCATAAAGTGTGGCCTTGGTTCTATAACTAGATACAGGAGATAATTATGCATCACAGCATAATGTGTGGCCTTGGTTCAATAACTAGATATAGGAGATAATTATGCATCACAGCATAATGCGTGACCTTTGTTCTATAACTAGATACAGGAGATAATTATGCTCACAGCATAGTATGTGTCCTTGGTTCTACAACTAGATACAGGAGATAATTATGCATCACAGCATAATGTGTGGCCTTGGTTCTATAACTAGATACAGGCGATAATTTTGCATCACAGCATAATGTGTGGCCTTGGTTATATAACTATATACATGAGATAATTATGCATCAGAGCATAATATGTGGCCTTTGTTCTATAACTAGAAACAGGAGATAATTATGCATCACAGCATAATATGTGGCCTTGGTTCTATAACTAGATACAGGAGATAATTATGCATCATAGCAGTATGTGTGGCCTTGGTTCTTTAACTAGATACAGGAGATAATTATGCATCACAGCATAATGTGTGTTCTTGGTTCTATAACTAGATACAGGAGATAATTATGCTTCAGAGCATAATGTGTGTACTTGGTTCTATAACTAGATGCAGGAGATAATTATGCATCACAGGATAATGTGTGGTCTTGGTTATATAACAAGATACAGGAAATAATTATACATCAGAGCATAATGTGTGGCCTTGGTTGTATAACTAGATGCAGGAGAGAATTATGCATCATAGCTTAATGTTTGGCCTTGGTTCTATAACTAGATACAGGAGATAATTATGCATCACAGCATAATGCGTGGCCTTGGTTCAATAACTAGATGTTGTTGTTGTTGTGTCTTTTGGCTTTTCCCGTTTAGGGGTTACCACAGCAGAACTCCGGTCCGCTAATGACTGGCAGTAGATTTTTATGTGTCGAATTGCCGGCTTTGATGCACAACCTTCAACGAATGTACTCCCATTCACGCATGTCTCCACACAGAAGATGCTGTAGCAGAGAATCGAACAGGACAACATCTTACTATGAGGTGACAACGCTACTGCAGCAACACCAATGCATACAGGAGATAATTATGCTTCACCGCATAATGTGTGGCATTGGTTCTATAACTAGATACAGGCGATAATTTTGCATCACAGCATAATGTGTGGCCTTAGTTCTATAACTAGATACAGGCAATAATTATGCATCACAGCATAATGTGTGGCCTTGGTTCTATAACAAGATGCAGCAGATAATTATGCATCACCGCACAATGTGTGGCCTTGGTTCTAAAACTAGATACTGGAGATAATTATACATTACAGCACAATGTGTGGCCTTAGTTCTACAACTAGATGCAGGTGATAATTATGCATTAGAGCATAATTTGTGGCCTTGGTTATATAACTAGCTACAGGAGATAATTATGCTTCACAGCATAATGTGTGGCCTTGGTTCTATAACTAGATGCAGGCGATAATTGTGCTACACAGCATAATGTGTATCCTTGTTTCTATAACTAGATACAGGAGATAATTATGCATCAAAGCACAATGTGTGGCTTTTGTTCTACAACTAGATGCAGGAGATAATTATGCATTAGAGCATAATTTGTGGCCTTGGTTCTATAACTAGATACTAGAGATAATTATGCATCAGACCATAATGTGTGGCCTTGGTTCTATAACTAGATGCAGTAGATAATTATGCATCAGAGCATAATGTGTGGCCTTGGTTCTGTAACTAGATACAGGAGATAATTATGCATCACAGCATAACGTGTGGCCTTGGTTCTATAACTAGATACAGGCGATAATTTTGCATCACAGCATAATGTGTAGCCTTGGTTCTATAACTAGATACAGGAGATAATTATGCATCTCAGCATAATGTGTGGCCTTGGCTCTATAACTTGATGCAGGAGATAATTATGCATCACAGCATATTGTGTGGCCTTGGTTCTATAACAAGATGCAGGAGATAATTATGCATCTCAGCATAATGTGTGTCCTTGGTTCTATAACTAGATACAGGAGATACTTATGCATCACAGCATAATGTGTGGCCTTGGTTCTATAACTAGATACAGGAGACAATTATGCATCACAGCATAATGTGTGGCCTTAGTTCTATAACTAAATACAGAAGATAATTATGCATCACAGCGTAATGTGTGGCCTTGTTTCTATAACTAGATACAGGAGACAATTATGCATCACAGCATAATGTGTGGCCTTGGTTCTATAACTAGATACAGGAGATAATTATGCATCATAGCATAATGTGTGTCCTTGGTTCTATAACTAGATACAGGAGATAATTATACATCACAGCATAATGTGTGGCCTTGGTTCTGTAACTAGATACAGGAGATAATTATGCATCATAGCATAATGTGTGGCGTTGGTTCTATAACTAGATACAGGAGATAATTATGCATCAGAGCATAATATGTGGCCTTGGTTCTACAACTAGATACAGGAGATAATTATGCATCACTGCATAATGTGTGGCCTTGGTTCTATAACTTGATACAGGCGATAATTATGTATCAGAGCATAATGCATGGCTTTGGTTCTGTAATGATATACAGCAGGTAATTATGCATCAGAGCATAATGTGTGGCCTTGGTTCTGTAACTAGATACAGGAGATAATTATGCATCACAGCATAATGTGTGGCTTTGGTTCTATAACTAGATGCAGGAGATAATTATGCATCAGAGCATAATGTGCGGCCTTGGTCCTATAACTAGATACAGGAGAAAATTATGCATCAGAGCAAAATGTGTGGCCTTAGTTCTATAACTAGATGCTGGAGATAAATATGCATCACAGCATAATGCATAGCCTTGGTTCTATAACTAGATGCAGGAGATAATTATTCATCATAGCATATTGTGTGACCTTGGTTCTATAACTAGATACAGGAGATAATTATGCATCAGAGCATAATGTGTGGCCTTGGTTCTATAACTAGATACAGGCCATAATTATGTATCAGAGCATAATGCATGGCTTTGGCTCTGTAATGATATACAGCAGGTAATTATACATCACATCATAATGTGTGGTCTTATTTCTGTAACTAGATACAGCACATAAATATGCTTCACAGTGTGTCCTTGGTTCTGTATATTTTTAAACACATATTTCTTGGGGGGCAAGGTAGAGATGCGAACCTTTTTTGAACTTGATGTTACGTTTTCCTGTACATGATTTTTTGTCTTCCTCAGTTGGTGGACAAGACTGGGCCAAGTAGCTGTGGGACTGATTACTTTCCTTCCTTCAAGACTGATGAAGCCAGTTTTGCTAGAATGATGGCTTCCTCAGCCTCACTCAGAGGCTGAGACCTCAGGTGTTTATGCAGATAGTAGAGGCTAAGTTCTCAGGTGTTATAGAAAGTGAGATCTCAGGTGTTCAGGCAAAGAGTAGAGGCTGAGATCTCAAGTGTTCAGACAGAGAGTAGAGGCAGAGATCTCAGGTGTTCATTCAGAGAGTAGAGGCTATCTCAGGTGTTCAGACAGAGAGGATAGGATGAAATCTCAGTTGTTCAGGAAGAGGGTAGTGTACTGGTTAGAAATGGTTACTCTTAGGCAAACAGACAGTATAAAAGTTACATGCACATGCACTGACTAAAGCTCTTTATTCGGTGGAAAAAAAATTAATCTGTTGCTGCCTTTTCTGGATGTGTTTAGATCTTATTATTAGAGGATGTGTGGAGGAAGGGGACCCATGATATTAGTCTTCACATAAGTAGCTAAAATTTAAAGTCTGAGCATCCTGATCAGGGTTATTACCTTTTCAAATGTCCAAAGTGGGACTTGTTTTGTTGAAATGTGAGATTTTGCAGGACAAACCATACCTATGGCCAGTGCAAATGACAGAACTTCACATTTTTGTCATAATAAAAGCTTATGTGTACATCATTTGAGTTGCTTATGTTGCTTCATATAATGTTTAGATATTTCAGATACAAAATAATTGTTTTATGTAACTATCAAAAAAACATAGGAAGTATTTCTGTCCCAAACTCTCAGCACATTTGCCATTTTTTTTTAGTTTTTTTTTTTTTTTTTTTTTTTTTTTTTTGCATGACACAGCTGCCCAAATAGGGACTGTCCTATGGAAAGAGGGACGGGTAGTAACCCTAATGCTGATATGACAGGTGACATAGCATCTGCATTGTTGCAAGAGAAAGTTGTATCTGCTGCACCATGAAAATGACAAATCCAGTGTTGTAGGCATACTGCCAAAGCTGCAGTGGGCGTTGCTACAAGAGAACTATTACAAGAAAGTACTCAACAGGACACCATTGGGACTCAGGCCCTGACTCAATGAGGGACTGAATTATACTATATTTATGACTCCAGTGTGCAGGCACAACAGCAGGATTCATAAAACGCATGCCATGAGATTGCTGTGGTCCCTTACTATGAAGAACTTATAGAATCCATTCAAAGGTGTGCTGGAAAATGCCTACTTTCTGTGAGCTGATAGCAGTGCAGAACAACATGCTGCAACAGCTGCAGGTTCTGTTTTACAGTGTGAACAGGATGCTTGCTACTAATACATCACAGAGTTAAACCTTGGTATCTGTGCTAGGTGGCACGTTCAGCTCAGCCTCACGACACTACACAGCAGTACCCTGAAAAATCATGCAGTGCAGTTTATGCATAACATTCTGGAAATGTAATAGACTGACACTCAGTGACAAACATCTGTGACATTTTCAGAGCAATAGAAACAGAAGGTCATGGTCAAAAATATATTTAATCATCAGGAAATCTTTCACTTATTTGACTGACATTATTTTCCCAAACTAGTAACTGTAAAGTTCATATAAGGTAAAGGAAGGACCTTCTTTTTAAAGGTATGAGCCCTAATGATACCTACACATTTAAACTTCTTCAATTAGATCATAAGCTTAAGGTATCAAAATTGTCATTCATTACTAGTGAAGTGCGAATGCAAATAATGCTTTCAATGTGACAAATCTTTTGATAGTTGGTACCACAAGTTCTGAGGTACATTTTTTAAATACCAGTTGTCACACAGAATTTCAAATTTCATTGGATTATAGTGTCCATTAATGTATTGCATATATTTCTGATTGTAAGATCATTAATGTTCATTTTTGCTTGTGAAAAGTGTTATGGAGGCGGATTGAGAGTACCCCTGCACCCCCAAATTCAAACTTAACTACTTGGAGAAAAAAAAAACACTTCATTTTGCAGCTTTATAAGGCAAAACAGCTTCATTTGAAAACTATATTGTATTTCTCTGATTTTTAGCACTTAAGTTTCAGATGAATCAGTGCAAATTGAATGTTGAATGTAATCTCTTATTACATTTTTCTCACATGATTTGCATATTCATCTACTTGTGGGTAAGCTGTAAATCTCTCCTTATTAACATTCTTTTTCTTCTGTTTATTTTGAGAATCCTTTTGTTCTGCTTCCATGTATTATTTCTGTTGACTGGTTGCTAAGCAACCAAAAGTTATAGCCATGAAAGAACAGTTGAGCGACCAAAAAAAGTGTGGCAATCATAAAAGCAAAGCATGCAAGAGTACAGAAGAATGGCAAAGTAAGTTAACAAATGCAGTTTGATCATATGCACAATATAAAAACTAGAAGAGAAATGACAACAAAAAGAATGAAGAATTTGTAAAAACAAAGAATGACCTTTCCAGTTAGATGTGAAAAAGTAATGTGTGTATTATATGACCTAGCTTGGTCATGGGCTTTAACTGCTTGGTCACGGGCTTTGGGTTACATAGAAAAAAAATAAAGTTTAAAAACATAGACATGTACCCTCCTACATCATGTGATGTACCGCACTGTTTTGCTGTTATACAATTGTGTTTTAATTGCATGTATAGTATTATGGACATCATCTTTGCATTAAGGCTTATACAAATTTCTAGTGAAAATGTGTTTTTCATTATAGTTGGCATTGCATGTAGCTAAATCTGTAGGTTCATGCCTGTATCACAAGTGCATATACAAAATTTGGCACCTAGTTATCTTGCAACTTGTGCAGACCGTAGCTCAAAATCAAGGAAACTGTAGCATAAAACATGCTGCTGAAAGCAGCAAAAGTCACCAATATCTGGTGGAAAATCATTGAAAATACATATCTCAGACACTGCTACTTAGGCACTTGTAACCGCACAAAATGATTCACTAGATGGCACCCACGCCAATGAGCATGAGAGAAGGCCTGCAGCCTTACCTTCAGGCGCTGGTATGGCAAGTGACATTGCAACTCTGAGTTGTGTGGGGTATCTATTGTGATGACCCATACATATTGATGTAGAATTGTCTAGTGTTCAGATACTAGACCCTAGATTGCCAGTCTCCTTTATAATCTAGCATGTGAGGTACACAGTAGTATAATGGTCTCAGTAGTGGGCTTCTCACAGTGGATTTGCTAAGTACCTTTACTCTCCTCTATGTGCGACTGTTATCCAGAAGTTGAGACTTTCAATGAGTCATGGTTACTGTGATTGAACCCACCTCAAGTTTGGTGACAGGACTGCCTCAACATCCCAACCTAGCTCCTACTATTTCCAAAGACAGGACTAGCAGCCGCATACCTCCTCAAATCTTTTCCCTGTAGAAGGTGAGTTGGCTTATGTCTCATCATTCCTTGCCCACCACCTGCTAGCTCCAGTAGGTGCAGAAGCCACTAACTGGACTCAGGTCACCTTCATCACAGTCAGAGGATTATCACACTATGCCACAGAGTTTGCAGTTTAGCACTGCACAATCTACCACTAATGAGTGCATGCTGGACAGAAACCACAAGTTCATTTACATTAAGTGGAAGCAGCTTCAATATGACCCTCTCAAATCCCTTGCTCACCACACTTCTCAAGTTAATATGACAGCAATTAGTTACACATGTGACTATTTTTAAAATAACAGTGTCATGACAATCTTCCATAAGTCAAGAATAGCTACAGTTTATAAATAATAGTTAAATAATTTAGCTAATATTGGAGTTGTGGAAGAGTTTATATTATATACCATAATTTCAGGAATATAGTCAGACCAAAAGTATCAGCTTTTATAGCATCCAACTCATACTAGATCAACTCCAATATAATAATAGGGAATTATGTTACTTGCATTTCAAAAAAGAATGTTTTAAAAATTGAATATTTGCATATTAACAAAAAAGCATATCTTAAGGTTTGGCTATGGCTTAAAATAATGATATTATAATAATAATAATAATAGTAGTAATATAGCCTTAACAATATTCATATTAAGCCTGAATTAATTAATGGCATAGTTCTGAATGGCCTTGATGTTAACATTCTTAAATGAAGCTGTTTGATTGTCAGGTAAGTTGGAAGGTAAGGGTTTCACAAAACTGGCTTTACTGATGTAACTAGCCCTACTTAACTTCGTAGAACTTCTACAAAGATACTTGAGTGGTGACGTTTTTGAATTGTCCATGCAGTGATGCCAGGTGACCAGATAACCTGTGTGATCAGCAGTCGACTAATTGCCTCTCTCTACTTGGTAAGAGAGTCTACTTACCCTATAATACTCGGAAGCTATGTTATCTCAACATGACAAAGCTATATGTGCATGTAATGTGCTGCTCTGCCTATGCTGAGAATAGAAGATACATGACAAGTACAATCACCTGCTTCAACTGGTTTGTGAATGCAGTTAAGCAGTGGTAGAATCCCATTGTGGCAATGCAATCTACTAATTCTTGTATTACATTATGTGAATTTATTACCACACCATTTGATGTAGTTGTTTTATGCAAATAGGAATCAATAACTTCCCGAGTTAGATTACAAAACAAAGTCCATGGGTCAACACTGAGGGCCAAAATGGAGTACTAGAAATATTCTGAAAGTATAGATTCAAACTGTTGCAACCACCCTCTGAAAAAAATACTGGTAATTCTTTGTTTTTAGGGAGTGTAAGTGTAAGTGATTCAGTGGTTTTAGTGACAATCATCTGATGATCTGCGTTCCCTAATGGAGGACAAATGTAAGTGCTCACAGATGGATGTAGAATAACTATTTCTAAGAATGCAGCACACAGATGCCATAATCTGTAAAAAGTGCATGTCCTTACTTCTAGATGAACAATTCAGTTAGCATTCGACATCTGGATAGCTGAAGTCACCAGTAATGATATCAAAGCCCTTATTAAGACAGTCAGTAAGATGATCCCTAAAGCTATCAGTGTCATGTATGACATTTGGACTTTTGAAAAACACAGTGAAATTGCAGCTGAATCAGTGCCATATAGAACAGAAAGCATAAAATGTTTATATAATTTGATACACCATCACCAGTTTTACTAGTTTTAAATTTGAAAGCAGATTTCAGTTCTAACCAGAACATTCAGATTTACATGACTTGCAACACTAGACAGCTCGTGGATTTTTCATATCACTTTATGGACATTACATCGATAATTAGATTATGAATGTCCGTATGATCTGATCTAGTGCTGGTCTTTACATTGTGGTGGAAATAAAAAGGAGACACTAACAAAGTGATCTTAGAACCCGATATTTTTCCTATGGTGTCCCAAATGCAAAAAGTCTTGAGTTACAGCACATCTCGTATAAAAACATGGCTGGACTGAAACCACATAGAAATGCAGAGGATTTGGCTATTACAGATATGTGCTAATTTAACATGGCTAACACACATCTGTAGAGACGGAGATGAATACACATGAAAGAGATGCAACAGTGTTATATTTGTGCTTGCTTATTTATTTAATGCATTTTAATTGGGACAGAACACTGTTCCAAGTGGTCTATTTTCAGGCTAACCCAGAAGGATACAAAATTATATCAATAAACAATATGCATAAATGCTTAATAACAAATATTTCAATATCATATAAGAAACAGTATTCAATGACAGAGCTGAAAGGTTCTTTATTTGTAAACAAAGGGACAAGGAGTAGTAAACTGAAGGCAGTGAAATCTAAGGCTATGATAATACACAATGTGTATATTTAAACAAGTAAAACAGTTGATCTTCTGGGAGAAAAAAGGTTGGCAGATCAGGTTGCATTGAAGATTAAAGGAAGGGATGAGTGAAGGGGAGGAAGGAAGGTAACTGGATAGAAATAAGGAGATGGGAATGTGGAAATGGGGAGAAGGAGTGAGAGAAGGGGTGAAGTCTTACCAGTGTGTGCCGCTTTCTGATGTTAAGTACAAAAAATTAGAAAAATAAATTGATTGGGAAGAGATGGTGAAGTAACTTAGGAAGCAGACTGAAGTTTACATGTTCATTTTGCAATTTTAAAGAGGTATTTTTTAACTGGGCCTGGAATTTGGTAAAGGATTAGATGTCCTTTAGTTCAGAAGGAAGAGATGTTCAATTTGGGGCCAAGGACAGAGAAGGAATGATTGGCGTTTTTAATTTATTCCTGGGGGGTCATTTTCTAATGGTAGAATTAATATGGGGTTGTATGTGGGAATTTAAGTGGATTAAGTAGTAAGATGGCTAGCAAGAGCAAGAAGTAAGTGTTGGCAAAGGAGTTTGAAAAGAAGTGATTTAAGAAAATATGGGATTGCTGTTTTAATGGGAATTACTAGGGTTTTATAAAGGACTAGCAGTGGTATTCTCTTTAGGGACTATAGTAATAAATCAGCAGATGTAGTTTGAAAGGATCTAAAGAGCAAGATGACAAAGTTAATGGAAGGACTCATTCCAATTGCACCTGCAGGATTCCTTTCCTAATGGCATCTCTTTTTGTCAGGTTAGAGGAAGTGCAATTTTTCTTCCAAGGCCTCTGTCCACTGAAAATGGAGAATTGATTGGTTCATTCAGACTTTCCTGGTTATCAAAAGACAAATAAATAAGATAAAATAATAAAAATAAATTGGAAAATGTTTCTGGTCTAGAAGAGAGGCTGGGGAATCTTAAATATAATCAAGGAGATTGCAGTGCTGGAAATTTAGTTGTGGAGCCAGCCAAACTCCCAGATAATGAAAGTAATGAATTATTTCTAAGAGGCTTTTGTAGTTAATAAGTATATTTGGTTTACTGTTCGTAAACATAAATGTACAAAGCATCTGTAGCAAATTGGCTGACCACCAAGCATGTACTGCTCTCTATTTCTCTGACATTCTTAGAGTAACTGAACCTTGTCTCATACATGATATGAAAGACAAAGCAATCCTGCTCCCTGGTTACAATAGCCTTAGGCTTGACAAAAAAAAAACAGACGTGCAGGGGGTTTGGTCATTATCTATAAAAACACTTTCAACTTCACTCTTCATCCACTAATTCCTCCAAAATATTATTCTGGGTGATCTAAACATTGATGGTCAAGTTACCAATTCACACTTCCCTACAAACTCTAGAAATCTTTATATTTTCACTCAGCTAATCACCTCCCCTTTCCTACTAGACTCAATAGAAGTAATGGCAGGCATTCTGCACTATAGAGTGGATCCTCTCCTATCATCCAAACCATATAAGCATATAGTATGACACCACAGAAATATAAGCAACGCAATTCTATACCACCAAGTACGCAACCTTACTTCATTTAGCAAGGATACCTTTATCTCTTACCTGTCCCTCATCAATTGGAAGAAGAGCTTGCCTCTAGATGAAGCAGTCGCTCACTTCAATACATCTTTCCTCACTGTTCTTAACAATCTTTATCATTTGTACAAAAGGAATTAAACCAAACTATGCACGTTGGTTAACAAACCAAACCACACAACTAATGCCACAAATGGATAACTCCTGTAAAGAATGCAAGTGTAGTCAAACACAAACCAGCTTACATATTTTTAGACAGCTTAGAAATCATGCTAAAAACAAATTAAATCAGACAAGCAGTCGTATTATACTGGACTTTAACATAAATATCAAAACAGTCCAAACTATTCTGGGCAACAATAAATAATATTACCGCCCATGGCCACACTATGACATCTCCACCAAAAACAACCAGCACTACTGATAGTATTCACCACTCAGTTCAATAACCACTTGGTTGACATAGTATATAGCTTACATAGGATCATAGGTGTATACTAGGCTAACAACCACTGAGGCCTTTATAATTATAGCCAAGCATCCCAACTGTATCCAACACATTTATGTGCTGGCTTTTGTAAGACTAGTCAGACTCCGTAAATGTATCCCACAGGTTTATGTACTTTAGAGGTTATTTTAAGGGCTATATGTAAGTTAGGGCAACATTTTTAGGTTTACTCAAAAATAACTCTGCTTCACCCTTCACCCTACTACTCTGTACTGATAACAATTCTCCTTCTTTCAAGTTTGAACCTGCCCAGATATCTGTCATTAAAAGATATCTTCAAAACCTGAAACCCATTGGCTTCACCATTGAAAATCTACAAGCTAAATATATTAAAATAGCAATAGATGTCCTTACTTACCCTCTTTCTAGCCTGATAAACAATTCAATAACAGAAAACTATGTAACCCATTCAATAACAGAAAACTATGTCCCTCACTCTGGAAAAAAACATTTATTATTCATCTGCACAGACATAGAAATTCCACTGAAGTTTCCACCTGTAGACCTATAGTTATCCTATCCCCTCTGTAAAGGGTGCTTAAAAATGCATCCATTTTCAGCTTCTCAGCAACATCAGCAGCAATAATCTTCTTTCTCAAACTCAGCGTGGTTTCTTTCCCCACTATAGTAGGAACACTGCCCTCCTCGATTTTACTAACACCATCAACTTTCACAGAATTAAAGATAACCTTGACTGTTCTCTTTTTTTAGATCTACCTATGTCTTTGATATACTTACTCATCTAAAATTACTAACCAAACATTCATCTTTTAGACTTAATCACTCATCCATGTTATGGTTTCAGAGAAATCTATCAAATAGGCAACAAGCTGTATAATGACAACAAAAATACTCATCACTACTCCCTGTCTGTTTGTGGTCCTCAAAGATCAGTCCTTGGACCATTACTGTTTAACATCTTTATAACTGATCTCCACAATGGAACCAAGCATGCCAGCACAGAGCAACACACAGAGGACTCTACTTCTATATGCTCAGCTCATAATTTACTGTACCTTCAGCAGGTCACTCAAGAGTCCCTCTCATATAGTGAGTCATGGTTACACACCTCTAACCTCATCCTAAATGCAAAGAAAACTAAATTAATGCTATTCTTACCAAAAAAGAAAATCAAATTAATGCTATTCTTACCAAAACCAAACACAAAACTTTAGCTTTAAATCAAAAGACAATACAAATGGAAAAGCTTTGCAGACTAAATTGCTGGCTGTTACTATAGATGAAAACCTAATATTTGAGCATCATATTCAAGCTATTAAAATAAAAAAAAAAACACACAAAAATTCTGGTGCACTTTATCAAGCTAGTCCATGGGGGGAATTTAATAAAGCCTACATGGTCTTATTTACTGTGTAGGTAGTGTGGCACACTGCTTACATGAAAGTAAGCAGGTTTCCGATCCGGTAAACAGAGCTGGGTGATGTGCATGCACATGCCAACACAGAAGTATCCATGGCATGCAAGTCACCTCATAAGGAGGTGAATTTCATGCAAATGAGGGATGTAGAGTGATCCAGCAAGCAGAGAGGCAGTCCTTCATACCCTGTGTTGGTGTCCATAGTGCACATGGAAAAACTCCATGTACAGGATGTTAAACAGACAACAGTGAATGTAAGAGTATAGTCAGATGGGCAAAAATAGCATAGCAGACACAGATATGTGCAAAGCTATTGGCCATGTGTCCTAAAACATAAGGGAAATACCTTAAAATAATTTTATTATTATTTTTTTAATGATCTGGTTATTTTTGTGCAGTGAGCAGCAGTGCACAAACTTAAAGTTATGAAAAAAAAATAGTGAAAAAAAACAAATTTCATAGTATGTGACAGAAATGTAGTATAAGACCCTGTGTGGAGTATTCAAAATAGTGGAATGGTGCTGTTGCTAATGAGGTACAGATTGTAATCATGTCATTTTCAGGTTGCTTGCACAAAACCCTATGCAAATGAGTTGGGGTTACTGAACAGCACAAATGGGTATCCGTAGCTGCATATCCCTTCCATGTAGGCACAGAGCCATATTGGTGTCTACAGAAGAGGTAGCTGACATCAACAGGGTGTGTGTCTGAGGACTTGTAAGCTCATTGGAGCTCAGCTGCACCTGTTTGTGCGGTGCACTGCTGTGCTCAGCAGGGGTGTGTGTATACTGGCTGCTAAGTTTTGATTACCTTTGGGGAGTGTGTTTCAGTGTGCTTGCATGGTATGCCACTGTGCTGAGTGTGACCTTTCAGGGGGGTGTGCACAATGACTGTTGAACTTTGTTTACCTATGGGGCACTTGTTTCTGTATGTTTGCATGGCGTGCCACAGTGCTGAGTGTATCCAAAAGCCAATGATATATCAATCACTGATTCACTTAAACTAGAGCCATTAAATGTTCTTAATGATGTACTTGGTAGGTGGAATGCATCATAGGTAGCTAATCACACAGCCTACACCTACAGCTGAGCCCAATAAAAGTTGCATACACCCTACAGTCTGATTCCTCCCCCAAACTCTGCACCAGTGGAATAAAGACTTGGGAATTTCAACTGAAGGAATGCTAGAGGCTGCTAAAGGTCTGCTACATATGTATGTGCTAGATGCTGAGGTCAATCCTGCTGCTGCTGCTGACAACAGGCCTAGGCCGAGAAGGAGAAGTGTTTAGGGTCAGGGTAACCTTTCAGGAGGTACATGAGCTAGAGATTGTAGAGCACTACAGATGGACAGGGACATACTACAGTAACTCACTGAGTTCTGACGCCCTCAACTCAGACCCAGAGTCAACAGAGGGGAACCCATCCCAGTGGACACAAAGGTATGTGTAGCTCTATGGATACTAGCCACAGGTACTTTCCAAAGACTGACTGAGGACATGATGGTAGTCTCGCAGGCATCAGCATCCAGGGTACTCCACTAGTTCCTGGATGTCATGCTACCACATGCCAGTGAGCACATTTATTTTCCCCTCACCCCTGAGATGAGGACCAGCAATATGCAACACTTCTACCATGTAGCAGACTACTCTGAGGTACTGGGTGCCATAGATTGCAGTCATGTACACATCAAGGCACCAACCAGTGAGGAGGGTACAATCTACATCAACCGCAAGAGGTATCAGTCAATCAAGTACAGGTCATGTGCAATAGCTAGGGCATAATCATGAATTTGTATGCTGGCATCCCTGGCAGTTATCATGACTCCCATATCTGGCATGGATCACAGCTGTACCAGAAGTATGCTAGGGGGGACATCCCACATGGCCATTTACTGTAGGATGCACTGGAACTGTGGATGATGATGCCCATCAGAAATACACACAAACCTATGGAAGAATGCCATAATGAGGCACATGCACAAACTGGGAAACATAGAGCTTGTTTTTGGGCTGCTGAAGTCACGGTTCTGGTGCCTTGATATATCTGGTGGAGCCCTGCAGTAATCTTCAGCCACATGTGCACAAATGTGCCATGCTACACAATATGATCAGGTCGAAACAGCTGCAGCAGGATCAGCAAAGGGAAGGAACACTCAGCCCCTCCCACCACTGTCTAGGTCCCCACAGCCACAGGGGACTTGGAGGAGGAACCCACTGAGGATATCCCTGTAGGTAGATGTAGGGATGCTCAGGATGCTCTAGCCTTGACCAAGACACAATGCATAGCACATTCACTGACAACCTAGGGCCCTAGGGACTAATACCTTACTCTGACTCGCATACATATAGTAAAAATGATGCCAGCCAGCCCACACAACCTGTACCTAACCATGTGTTGGCTGTGTACTGCATGCATCAGACAGAGTCAGCCCTGAAAAAGAGGTTTGTCAACTGCTGCATTCGCAAGGTATGTCACTCACCTATACACCACTTGCAAAAAGTACTAGAATATGTTAGCATATGTATGGACCTGCTGCATGTATACAAGGGAATATAGTGGGCTACTGGGCTACTCGGAGAGATCTAACAGCCACATGGGACAACAGGTACCCAGTTCAATAGTATGTGCTGCATAATATTCACTAGGCCACATGGCTGGAATATCCACTACATTAGTTAAGGGAGATGATAAACAGTGGGGGTCACAGGACAGTCGCACAACTGTCTATGACAGCAGATCATGGGCTGCTCATCCCTTACCCCCATCACATCAGTATTCCCATACAACTGCTGTAACAGTACATCAGCAATGATATATCAGCAGACCAACCAACCTCAGGGCTGTGACATAGAACCTGGGCACATATTGGATGTCACACATAATACAGAGATGATAATGTATGTCTTTATGCTGTTGATTATGTGATGAATTACACATCTTTGTCTGGTGGCCTGTGTGGCTCAGTGGGCTAGGGACGTTAGCATGGGTGATAGTGTTTATGGTTTTTATCTGGCAGCATCCACATCTTTTGCATGTGAGGTAGTTGTATGGTGGTATTCCCATAGACTGCCAGATCCCTCAATCTGTTGCTGCAAGAAAATTGGACAAAGTCAAACAGAATTGGGGGACAAAGGCCCATAACTACAGACAAACATTACACATGCTCTGATTAACCTAGAAGGTGGATAGTATAACAGTGGGTTGCATCACAGCAGAATATCTGCAGGATGTAAAGTCCATCACTCAAATGTGTCTGTAGGTAGTACTATTCAGTGACTGCATTATACAATAAGTTACAAGAACACCACAGATGTATGAGGAACAGACCAGACATATGGAGCAAAATGCTGGAGTTTCTGCAAAAACATGTACAGTAAGAGGTATGCAGATTGTCACCCTGTGTGTGGTGTTACATTATGTATCTCAGTCACATATTAAGTACAGCAGCCAACTGGGGAATGCCATGGACAGGTTCAGGGAGGTGCTGTACTGCAAAAACAGGTGCAGCTACCAATGTCTGTAGCACACAAAATCTTAGACTGGAGTACAGGTAGCTCTGGCCTGGAGTCACCTTGTAAGTACCTTCCATTTGTGCAACCCACATGCAAGGCCTCAACCTAGTCTGTGACATTAATAGAACTTGTCGGTGGGATAGATTTCTGTCCCAAAGACTCCCCAATCTATGGAATAGACTCCCTCTCCATGTCAAGCATAGTACGTCTCTAGCAATCTTTAAGAGGAATCTGGATGACTGGATGGGAAACAGAAAAGACACCCCTGGGATCCCACCAGTGTCCCTGCTGGACAGGGGAAACAGGTGCTGACTTTGTGGGAACATGGGCAAAATTCTTGGCTAGGCTTATAAGGGCCTCCGAGCCAATAGTCTAGTATCATCCTATGAACCTATGAACCTAAGTACTGACAGTCCCACTAGGCATGCTCCTACACTTAGCTAACTTGAGCACAGTTCTGTTGCCTCTCCATCACAAAGGCCTGCTATGTGGAAATACATCTGTACATATAAACAGCTACATATACATTCTGTCTGTCCCTATCCCCCACTCACATGAGCAGTGTATCTAGCAGCATGTAGCCCAAATACATATAATACTAATATATGTATACGTATATATATATATATATATATATATATATATATATATATATATATATATATATATATATATATATATATATATATATATATATATATATATATATATATATATATATATATATATATATATATATTTAAATATATTACAATGATACATAGCCTTTCTACATATATCTATATAACATGTATACATAAGCTACACACACAGCAACATTTATAGAGACATCCCTGTAATACACTTTTAAATATATATATATATATATATATATATATATATATATATATATATATATTGGTGGTTGTATGAATTCCCCGCATACTCTACAAAAGCTGTGGTTATCTGCACTCCCACATAAATGCAGTTGCCCAGGGGAACCAAACCAAAGCCACAATAATACATATCCCTCAAACCCTTGTGCATGTGGAATGTCACAATGTTGACAGACACAGGTGAGCAGATGGTGTAATGTATAATTGTTCCAATGCATGCCTTCAACAGGGAAAAGTGTCCCTGGCCACATGTTTGCCTATATAGCTGTGACCAGCCACATATGTCTATACTGGTGACTGTACACACAAAACTGGGATATTAACAGGTGCCCTACTCCTAGTGCAATAGGTACAATAACAGTTCCAAGCAATATTACTCTGCAGGCCACAAATGCTGTCCAACAAAAGCCTACATTGTGCACTCCACAAGAACAGTGCCTGCAACCACATATTTAACACATGTAATCTGTGGTACATGCGATAAGTACTGTGAGCTATAATGTGTAACAGTATACAGGTGGGGGTTCTAGTCTCACAGCAGCAGCCTACTCAGAGTGTGTGTGTGTGTGTGTGTGTATTTGTGTGTGTGTGTAAATATATCCCCTTGTAGCAAAATGGACATGCCCTTATGGGCTATCCCCGTGCAATAGTTCTGCAGTTTTTGGCCCTGTAACTAGTTGCTTCCCTCTAAATCACCCTCCTCTATAAGGCCTGCTGATGTCATCCATCTTAAGAGCTCTGGCTGAGAGCATGGTATCAAATAAACTCTGTGGTGCATGTGATAAGTACCACAAGCTATAGTGTGTAGCAGTAGACAGCTAGGGGTTCTATTCTCACATCACTCAGCTCAAAGTATGTGCATATCTCTACAGCATACATATGATAACCTTTGTAATGTGCACATTGGTAGGGTTTTGCATTATTTTACTGGTTGTGTGTGATGTGGCCTCCCAAATGTATGACCACAACATGGCCTGCTTATATCAACAAGCATTATTTGTCTTACATGGATAGTATGATCAGGCATGAGGAGTGGTGTGTGCATCTGGTATTGTCCTTTGCACTGTGTACCGCTACATAAGTAAGTGTTCCACTGTGCATGGAGCCAACATGCACTATGTGTGCACCGTGGCATGTCCTGTATGCAGTGAGTGGAACTGCTGCTAGCCTGAATGTGGCCATGTGTGTGTGTCAGACTGTGACTGCATTGTACATCATGTCACAGAGCAATAGGAGATGTGCACATCACTAGCATGATGGCCCTACAGTCTTCACAATTGGAAACATTGTACCCCTCATCACAGGAACAGCACATATTGCCCAAGCCCACAAGAGACACAGCCACTCCTCCAGTGTTGAGATGATATCCACCCATCCAATCATACAAATGGCATGTGCAGAAGTGCACAGAGGTGCTTTCTGTACTGTACCAGTATGGAGGGTCTGTGTTAAGGGTGCATTACCTCTGCTACACAAATGTCACCAACAAGCATGTATTACTAACATCACATAGTGACCTAATGGCCTTAGGGTGACTAATCCATCTACTATGCTTCAGACAAATAGGCAGCATATGCAATCAAGTGGGGTCACACCCTGTCCTGCATGCACAGTACAGACCAACTATGACTACGCTGAATGGCACAGATGGCACTGACATGCATTGCAGATGAACAGTGGTGAGCACATAGGACCCTGTGAGGAGCCATACTGTCATTTGCATGTGCCAAAACAGTTTGGAAAGTATGTCAGTACATGGCCATTGTAGTCAGATAGTGGCATGCTGAGGGAGGAGTATATGGAGGATATGGGTATGTCACCTACCAGTGACTGTGTCTGCAGCTATGCCATATGAATCCTGCCATACCACTGTACAGACATGTTCATAGGTTCATAGGTTGGTACTAGGCTATCGGCCCTAGGGCCTATGCAAGCCTAGCCATAACAATTCCCTGGATATTTCTTCCCACAATATTTACTTCTCTGGGCCCCTGTCTAGCAGGGCGACTGACATGATCCCCGGGGAGAATTTCCTATCTCCCATCCAATCATCAAGGTTCCTTTTGAAGAGGGCCAATGAGGCGCTCTGCTTGACATGTATGGGCAGTCTGTTCCAAAGTATGGGGAGTCTCTGGGTCAGGAACCTATCCCTCCAGCATGTTTTGTTCATTGTGATGACAAGGTTTAGATCCCTGGAGTGTGTGGCTCCGAGGGATTGGGATTTCTTTAAGTGGAGCATGTCCAACAGCTCAGGGTTTGACATGGCCTTGTATGTTAAGCAGAGATCACCTCTGAGCAGACAATATGCCACAGAGTATAGTTGGAGTTTTTTTAGATGGTCAGCATATGGCATCTGCTTTAGGCCTGTGATTCTTTTAGTGAGGTATTTCTGTGGCCTTTCCAGCTGTTGCAGATGTCTTGTGAGGTACATACCAAAACAGGGTATTATACTCTATAATGGGTCTAATGAGGAATGAGTACAGTGGGACAATGAGCTCCTTTATTCTGAATGAAAAGCCCTTAGTGATGAGGTGTGCCACATAGAAGGATTTCCTGACAGCTGTGGTGATGTGGTTATTGAAATTGAGACCACTGTCCACCTGTGTCCCTAAGTTTCTCATCACACTTTTGATGTTTAGTGTCCTGCCATCTATGTGGTAATTCATGGGTACATGTTTTTTTCCAAAGGGGATAACTATACATTTCTTGGCATTAAGCTTGAGTCCATGGCTCTGGCACCAGGCATCTGTTTCTGTAAGGCCCTTTTGTAGAATATCCACATCATTTGGGGATTCAATAATGGCTCCCAGTTTGCAGTCATCTGCAAACTTTGTTAGCCAGAGTCCCTTAGTACTGGCCTGTACTTCAGAGAAGTAGATGCCAAACAAGAGTGGTCCCAGGACTGAACCCTGAGGTACTCCACTTGTCACTTGTCTGGAGCTGGATTTGGAGTCAGCTACTTTTACAGTCTGGGTTCTGTCAGTAAGCCAGTTGGTAACCCATCGAGTGATGTAGGGATTTATGCCCAGCTTACTAAGTTTATCTATGATTCCAGAGTGGGGGATGGTGTCGAAGCCCTTGGCGAGGTCCAGATAGGCTGTGTGGACCGCCTTACCCTCGTCCACAGCTCTGGAGACTGATTTGAAGAAGTCAATCAGATTTAGGAGACAAGATCTGCCCTTCACAAACCCAAACTGGGTGGGGTCCAGTGTTTGAAGGTTGCCAATGTCTTTGTTTATAATTTCCATGATAATGCGTTCCATGCCCTTGCAGATCAGGCTTGTCAGACTGATGGGACATTAGTTCCCGTGATCCAAGGCGGATCCTCCCTTGTGGAGTGGGATAACTGTAGCTGTGCGCCACTCAGTGGGCATGAAGCCTGAGGTGAGGCTATGATTAAACATGACACTTAGGTGAGGTGCCAGTTCATTTTGTAGTTCATGTAGTACACAGCCTGGGATGTCATCTGGTCCCATGGATGCTGTATTCTTAGCTTTGGAGAGTGCGGTTTCTACCTGTGTGGCCGTGATTATCAGAATTTGGCAATCTTTTGGTATTGAGATGTGCCCTTTAGGGGGTGAGAGGGGGTGAAGTTGGCACTAAATCAATCTGCCAGGATACTGGCAATATCCTTGGGATCAGTATATTTAATACCATTCTGTTGTAGCTCAGAGCAGATCTGAGCATTGCCATTTAGATTCTTGATATAACTATAGAATGCCTTGTGGTTGTCTTTGGAATCTTTGTCAATTTTATTTTCGTAACTAGCTTTTGAGGATTTTATGAGGGATCTCAGCTTCTTACTGAGGCTGGTGAGGGAGTTTTTTGCATCCTGGGATTTTCCTCTTTTTTGCAACAGTTTCTTCCTTCTGTTGTATAGTTTGTTTAGAGCAGGAGACCATCAGATTGGCTTCCTTTTTTTGGAGAAGAGCATCTTGGTTCTATTTGGGATGGCATGATTCATGCACAAGTGGATGTGCTCATACAGTGCCTTAGTGTAGGATTCTGCAGTCGAACTTCCAGATCCCGTCTGCGTGGATGCTGTGAAGTTTGTCACTTTTGACTTCAGTAGCTTGAAGTTGGCTTTGGAGAAGTTTTTTTAAGGAGGTTTCCTTACTGGGGGGTGGGGGTGGGGGTGGGATGTGGTTGTCAAGGGTGATTTGCTTATGGTCAGACCTGACCAATGACCACTGGTGTGGACATCTATCTCCCATGTTGGTAATGACCAGGTCTAGGATATTGGAGCCCCTGGTGGGACAATGGATTAGTTGATCCAGGCTGTTGGAATTTATGAATTCCAAGAACCGTTGGGAAAAGGAGTTGGTACCCGAGTAGTTTTCCCAATTAATGGCAGGGTAGTTGAAATCACCCAGTATTAGGGTGTTTGGTTGTATCTTAATATTTTCCAGTATGTTTAGAAAGGTGTAGTGAGAATCGTGGGGCATGGTGGAGGATCTGTAGCAAGCTGCAATTTGGATTGCAGTCTTACCTAGTGTTAGTTGCACCTGGAGAATTTCAGATGCATTATTTTGGGCAACTAGCCTGGAGGTGTGAATATCCTTGGTGAATATGGGCGCTCCTCCACCTTTAGTGTTTCGGTCTTGGTTTTTGTGGCCGAAAAGTGTGGTAAGAATTGTTGCCTGGTATTGCAGGGATGCTCTCTGGAGCCTTGAACCAGGTCTCAGTTACTGCACAGATATCGATGTTCTCCATTTTTAGGAGTGCCTCGAGAGAGTGCATTTTGAGGTTTAGACTTCTAGCATTGAGTAGCATTACCTTCAGATTTTGCATGCTTGTATCTGTTACGGTGGTGGTTTTATCCTTTGAACCTTGCCTAAAAAAGGCACTATAGGGGTGGCAAGAGCTTTAGCCAGTAACTTGAATCCCAGGGGTGACAGGTGCAGACCATCTCTGGCTAAGCATCGTGGTTTGTCGATCATGTCTTCCCAGGCAGACAAATACTGGATGCCCTTTAAATGACACCAGAAGCTTAGCCAATTGTTGAAGTCAATCATTTTGTCCTTATACTGTGGTATCATTCTGGGCGAAGGCAGGATGCTACTCAGGGCTAGGGTCATACCTGCCTGGGTCACATGATCCAAGAGCTATTCCATGTCTCTTTTCATGTAGTCCAGGGAGGTACGTCTCAAGTCATTCACTCCAACTTGGACAATGACAGAGTCGTATTTGTACTTGTTGTGGAGTGACTTGAGTGCATGAATTATGTGGCGGATCCTGGCACCCGACAGGCAGCTGACTCTAATTTTCTCCTTGTTCAGCCTGGTGAGTGGGACATCAGTGTGCCTGACTGTAGAGTCACCTATTACTAAAGTGTTGGGTACATTGTCTTGCCTTAGGGGCTGTTGTTGGGTGGCACACTGGTGTTGTGAGCTATGTGTCACTTTGGTTGTGACTGGTGTTTGTTTGTGTTTCGGCTTTGTTGGTCCTTGTTGCTTGGGCAGGTTAATGTTAAGGGCTTCCGCATATGTGGGTTTAGTGTTGCTATGTGTGGGTGTTGATGGTGTGTGTTTTGAAGGGCTGTTAGTTGCTTGAGGTGTAATGCAGGTGTTAACCTTCTCCTCTTGACTGTCTAGCACAATCTTAGCTGGAGAGAGCTTTACTTCCAGTTTGGCTATGTAAGTGCATCTCCTGCAGGTTGTAGTGTTGGGTGGTAGGAGGAGAGGATTGTCTGTGTACATGCGGCAGTTGCCGCATTGCCCCAGTATGCCCAGATTCACCAGGTGGACAGGAGAAATCACCGGAAGCTGACACTTGGACATGCCTGTTTAGGTGCTTTTTTGTAAAGTTTAAGAGCTGTTTTCCCTTGCCTTTGCAAGGTACTTTGCAATTATAAGCTGTTTAGTGCCTATGATTAATTTCTCCTTATTGACAAGGAGAGCTGAGTGCTTTTATCAGTTTCAGGCTTCCTAGTGCTTTCCAGCAGGTTCTAGAGCAAGTGCTAGTCACAGGGGTTCAGATTTTAGTGCTACTACTGAGACACCAGCTAGTTTTAAGGGAAAATTTGAAGAGCAGACTTTCTGGCACCTGGAATAGTTTAACTGTAGCCTCGCAGTGCTGCACGATGTGAAAATTGTGCAAATACACACGTTTTTAAGCCAGAAAGTTGAAAGGGATAGAAATCAGCCCAAAAGGCTAATAAAATTACAATTTCAGAGCTGGAAACCACTCCTCTAGCGTTAGATAGGCAGTACAATGCTCACCAGTCCCACTGGTAGGCAGTAGGACTTCCCTCTACCAAAGCAAGGTCTGGGTACTCTGAGCACAGAAAATAAAGTCCTGAGACAAGCAAAGCCTGGGATATGGACTGATGTTAATGTGTGGCACATGTGCTTTACACCTGTGTGGCCGGGTTTGTGTGGCTACCTGCCACCCCTACATATGTACATTACATGTAGGGACTGCTGTGCTACTAATGGGCAGCATAGGTATCCCCGTTGGAAAGGATAGTACATATATATTTGATTGGGGTTTATGGCCATTACTATGTCACCACACATTTATTTGTAATGGGTCTATATTATCTAATTGAAAAGTCAATTATGTGAACTGCATTTACATCGAAAATGCAGTTCAGCTAATTTACTCTTGTGATGGGTGCAGCCCCACACACCTCCTGCTAATTATATGTACCAACTCCGAGATCAGACTACAGTGAGGAAAGGGCAAATTTTCCAATCTTCACTGTACCACAATCTCACTATTATCATTTTAATCAACTGCATTTCCGATCTACATGCAGTTCGCGGAATTCACTTTTCGATTAGATAATATAGACCCATTTGTAATACCATCATGCAAGACACCAAAATAACACAGTGACTGTACCAGTGCTCACTAGTAGCAGGCAGCAGCCAACATTGTTAGCACACTGATTGCTTTTTTTCCCTATTTATAATCATAAAACCATGCACTGATGGAAGGACAGCAAGTTATTTTATTGAAGAAATGATTGGGGACTTCATCAGAATACATTTAAAATCTCATAAATCATTTAAATAACCAGCCAATAAACATGGTTGGTTACAAATACACCAGTTAAAATCCAACAATCAGTCACATGGTATAAAATTTCAAACCCATAAGACACATAGGGCAGGATTCACGAAGCCTCCATGTAAGAGTTACAAGGCTTACACAGAGGCTGCAGTTAAACGGTGTGACGTCAGCATGTCATGCATATGCATGAGGGCATGCTGAATCACACCTAAGGCTAACACGGTCCGTGTAAGACAGTAGGGGGCGTGTCTGTAGGGCGAGCCCTGCAAACGGACACGCCCCCAGAAGAGTAAAAGTCCCGAAAGTAAACCCCCACGACAGAGTCCGTGTAAATGTGAATAAACACAACACAACACATGCCCCCACAGACTATGAACATAAAATGTATAAATGAACATCTTATATATTTTTTTATAAGTTGTAAAGATGTTTGCCCGTGAGTGCGCTGGTTTGCGCGGGTGTGCCCGGTGCTTAGCCACAGTTAGCAGTCAGTGGAAAAGCATATAAGAACTAAATATGCAAAGTAAGTCAAGAAGTGATAGCATAGCAGTAGAGACGTCAGCTGAAGAGGAGGCAGTCGTGGTTCGAGCCCCCACAACATCAATTTTTATTTTTAGTGAAATAAGCACGAAACAAGTCCCTGACATATATGTGCATATATAAAATTATATTTTCTGTAAAATGTAATGGAATGGGCCATGTATTTTGAAGAAATGTGAGATAAAAAAAAAATGGCAGATGTGCCTATAGCTGAGCTACAGTCTAACAAGTTGAGGATATCTGCTTGTAGGTGAACAGTGTTTTAACAGGTAGAAAATGAGTGCCCGTAGGTGAGCAGTGTTACAACAGGTGTAAAATGAGTGCCCGTAGGTGAGCAGTGGTTTAATAGGTGTAAAATGAGTTCCTGGGGTTGAGCAGCATTTTAACACAGTGAAACTGTGTGCCTGTAGCTGAGTTGAGCGTAATATGTGTGCTGACAGCCAAACGACGCGTAAACCAGTGTGATCCGTTTGCACAGAGCTGCGCACCGTGCCAACAAGCTAACCAATGGGCAACAGGGCAACATTGAGCAAGCTGTATCAAAACTGCCTTTACACAGACACACCTCCTAGCCTGTGTCGACAGTCATAAAATATAAAAAGCAACGGCCAGGTTCAAACCCAGGATACTATGCACCATAGTCAAAGTACTGAACCACTAATCCATTACAGATGCACTTAGAAATGCAGTAATAGCATATATATAGGAATGAATAGAAAGAGGAGCATGACAAAGCAGGTTTTGTGAAGCTGATACAATTCCAAAATGGCCAATCACAGATAAGTGCGGGATAAATGGCATATATAAGCCCCATAGGCGGGAATACACAGCATAACCGATTGCGGAACCGACTTGCAGCCAGGATGTCAGGTGTAGGAGAGGGTAGTTGCTTCCGAGCACAGAGGTGGGGCATTGAGGAGTCCAAATATATGGTTTGGCTCCTCGTCCATAATCATGAGGCCCAACTCATGCAGGGCCAGGTCCTGTGGGGAGCATATAGGGCTGAGGTGTGGACCGGTTGACACATGATCTCTCCAGTGCCACAGGAATACCAAGGACTGGTGAGCAGGTCCATCACCACCATGCGGACCTGAAGAGACGGAAGCAGGACCAACTGAACCGTTGGATCCAGGAGGCCCGGCAAATGCCCAACGCCCCACTACTGAGTAAGTTACATGTAATTATTTATGTAAGAAATTAACCTAGCTGATATTATGGAGATGTGTATTCCAATATTACTTAATTTATATTACAGCTGCAGGTGTCCGTTCTGCGAACCGTCAAGCCTATGGCGATAGGCTGGTGCGGTTGTGCCACCAGGCAGGTCAGTAATTCTCTCCCTGTAACTGTAAATAAATATATAAGTATGACAGTTAGCAAAAGAGTGCAGTGTAGTCACTAATTAATAAAATGTGCAAGTAACAGTGTAAGAGAGTTTGCAAGTATTGCTTGATTACAAAAGTGTGATGCAGCCTGTAATCCAAACATAAAAATGAAACAAGTCTGAAATAAAGATGTCCCACCTGTAATATAATAGTACATAACCTGCAGCAGGCTGAAAAGTACAGCTGCAGAAGCTGAGTAAAACACGTGTGAAATATATCCCTGTTGAAATTCTGAAACATGACATAAGTGAGACTGTTGGAAAGGATTGTTATAACTAAAGGTAAAACATGTCAATAAAGCCTAGAATTAAGTACCATCCTGAATTGTAAAAATAAAACAAGTGAGAGAGTGTGAGAAAGAGGTATGAATCCACCAATAAAGTAGTAATAACTCCTGAATAAAGTATACTGCAGTCAGTACAGAATGAAATGAATGTGACAGGCAGAACCAAACAGCAACATGTGTTGAAAACAGTATTGAAGCTGGAATGTGTGTCCCAAAATCTGGATATGTTGCTCTCAGTCTGCAATATGCAGATAGTATGGTTGTCTGAAATACCAAACATCCACAGTTGTCTATAGCTATATAAAGCAAATGTAGCAGGATGATATAGCTGAACAGAGCCATATATGAATGTGTATGAATAAATATGAAATGTATATTGATGTAGCAGTAACATTCCTATCACCAACCTGAAGTAGTTATCACATCAGAAACTGTAGACAGACTTGTAGTGTGTATATATCTGCAGCTAGTAGAAATGTACAGCATATGTATAGGTATTTGAAGTTGTTAATTAAATATTTCTTCACCCTACCCTATAACCACAAATAATCCATTCCACGTGAAATGGGTATGTGCATTCACAATTAACACCCCTGGACATTTGTCCTGTTGGTTCATACATATTTGCATGTACGTTGATGCATCTGCCCTGTTCATACATCCACACCTGATGGCCTGTTGCCATCAATCAACCCTGCATGTTGTTGGATTGTGTATTGCTGTTCAAATTATGCATGTGTTATGCTTGCTGTTCAATGGCTTGAATTTATGGGTGTTTGGTTAATGGGAATACTAATGCGTGTTGTTACAACTAATTGTGAATGGTATTGTACGTTACTAACCCAAACTGTCATAACATAATGCAAAACATAGGATGACAGGGAAGGCGGGTTCCAGTGGACCCACCTCTCCCACCTCAGCTGGTGAGTGCACCTGGCAGTAGTGCCCAGGCTGGACCCTCCTCCGGTGGCCCTGTGCCACCTGCGGGTGGAAGCGCTGCAGGGGATGGGGCTCGTCCCCCCTCTGCAAGCGTGGCCGGAGGAGAACATCCACTCACCCTCCATAGTGTTCGGACTGTGGTGCGTAGGGAGATCCGGCACGCTGTGCTTGGGCCCCTACACCAGCTTGAGGCACGGGTGGCACAACTCATGGGTGTGCCTGCTGCCCAGCCTACACAGCCCCAGCACAGCCCCAACCTGGGCAGTGAAGGCACAGTGGCAACTGCCCATGGGTGGGGACTTCAATTCCACTGTTGCCATCTGTGGGCTCATGGGCTCGAGATATCCAAACATCCATCCCCGTCAATTGTGTAACCCCCCCACATGTGTCATACACTGCCCCTGTATGTGTCTTGTTTGTCTTGTCTGTTAACCTCCCCTACCTACCTCCCCAGCTATACCGACTTCCTGTACCTGACATACCACTCTCACCTGAAAAAAAAAAAAAAAGTGCACTCTGTACCCACAAAAAAATTACGCCCCATACATAGCTGCCCATTTTGCACACATGTCTGCTGGACATGTAAACTGGCAATTACAATTGGCTGTGCAACAAGTATTATTGTTGTCCTCAAACCTCTCTCAGGGGTGGAAGGTTTCAAATTTCACACCAAATTACAAACATATGCACAGCTGTTGCTGACAAAGAAATGGGCAGCTATGGGCCTTTCCTACATCCCTCCTGCAAAACCCGAGCTTGTTTCCCTACTGTCCTACCCTCTTTGTGACCCCTTTTTCACCACTTTCCTATCTCCCCATTTTCTTTTCTTTCAAAGAAAATAGCGCGGGTGTGCACGAGAGTAAGCACCTTTAAGCAGTAGTAAGTGGGTGTGAGCAAAGCTAAGCGGCAGTGTGCATGAGTGACCTCCGCGCAAACCAGCGCTAACCCGCTTACAACTGCTTAAAAGTGCCTTAGTCACTCTGAATGACAAGGCCTGTAGTTTTCTCAGCAGCAAAATAAAATACCTCCCTCAGTCTCAAACCCAGGACCTTGGAAACACTAGGCTGCATGACTTACCACTAAGCCATGAGTGCTATACAAGAACATTGTGCTGAAAGAAATATATCATAAAATAGTAGGAATTTAAGTAAAGGGAATATACAAGTCTAGTACACAAAGCATATCATGTATATTTACTGTCAAATCTAGTGGATTTGTAAAATAGTACTGTGTGCTGAGAAACAGTCATGCTAGTTGGTAGCTACTAGGTAATAATGTCACAGTAGCATCTGGCAAGCCACACACATACTCAGAGCAGGATAAACACTGCCATAGTTGAATAGTTAGGAGTTCAGACATAGCAACTGTGACTGAGTTACAGGGATGTCCCTGATGTGAAAACAAATGTCAACTGTGCCCCGCTGACACCCTGTCAAATGTACTAACAGTAGGCAGAAAGGTGTAACTACACATGCAATGGTAACTATGACTGACTGAAGGTATGCACCACCTGCACGGCACAAATGGTGTACTAATACATATGCTTGAAATAACCCACAGTCACAACTGCAGAGTATCAGAATATGTCAATGGAGTAACCCACTGCTATGTACCATTCCATGAGGCTGATAAAAGATGCACCGGAGAGTATCTGAGGCCTGCTCAGCAGCATGATCAAATACCCCTGTAAGTGTCAAGGCCCACACCATGGCCAGACCATACTGCATGCAGTAACACCCTACCCCAACAAACACATAGGGAATTGCTGGCCAAACAGATTTAGCAAGCATTACAAGCTGTGAATGTAAATGGAAAATAGGAAAGCCATAGCAACACATTACAGGAAAGACACCTAGCAGGCATACAAGGAGTGAATGTAAAGGCCAAATATTGAAGCCATAGCAACAGATTGCAAGAGCCACTGCTATATACCAGTTACACCACAATCCCCACAGGAAAGCACACACACCCATATACACAGTATTACTAGTCATAGGTGTAAGTTTACATACACATGGAGAACAGGACACTGGAGGAAGGAATACTCAGCTTACAGAACAACATGCATTGTAGTGTCTACAACACAGCCTTAAATATGAGAGACATACCAACCCTTACACTCACAGAACAGTGTCCACAGCAAACCAGCATGGTCCCCACCCTGATAATCTGAAAGGGCTACACCTACCTAACAGACCTTTTTATAGCACAGGTCTGTAATCACAGTGAGCACTGCAATCACTACACAACAGGCTGCATGCAATTAGTAAATGCTGGCTAACAATTGGTGCAGAGGCCATCACATGGACATGTGCAGATACCTACAAAAGCATCCTGTACTCCCAGTCCACACATGCAATACTGTCATTGCACCCGCTGGAGGTAGAGAGAGAGAGAGGGAGAGAGAGAGAGAGAGAAAACAAAAAAAAAAAAAGAAAGAAAGAGAAAGAAATAAAAAACCTGAAACAACAAAGCAAAGAGGCTGACAGCAGGCCAACAACTGCAAGCCTACACAAACAGCTGCAACAAACACAGGTAATGTAAAGTACTACTATAATACTCTACATACTGTGAACCCTCCAGATGTGTTATTGGTCTGTATCTATGTATATAAGGATGTGCATAGGGACAGGGACATACTGAAACTGTCACTGAAGGCTCCACATACATATGTATGTGACGGTAGCTATGTGCACATAGCAATGTAGGTTGTAGTGCAATGTACAAGTAGGTTGTACAGTAATGGGTGTTCAGCAGTACGTTACTGTGTGTATACATATGTGGAACTAAAAAGGAGTGTGTATATATATATATATATATATATATATATATATATATATATATATATATAACATGTGTATACGTATGTATATCGAGATATATATGTATATATATATATATATATATATATATATATATATATATATATATAATATGCATATGTGTATACATAGATAGAGAGGGATGTAGAAATACATAGACAGATATAGTTTCACAGTGGCATAGTTTAGTACTAGGCTATCTGCAGACAGTGTATAGAATAGATTTAGAAACTTGCACCTCTGTATAGTAGTGACACAGTGAAGACCCCCTACATAATAGCATTAGTTTACTGTGCCTCTGTCTAGTAGTGATACAGAAGACCCCTGCTGTAAACCTATGATCTCCCATCCACTTGTCAAGAATGCACATGAAGAGTGTCAGTGAGGGTCTCTGCCTAACATGAACTGGGATCCAGTTCCACAGTATGGGAAGCCTCTTAGTGATGGATCTGTCCCTACAGTATGTCCTATTCATATGTGTGCTGAGGTTTAAATCCATAGCTGTCGTGCTTCTGATGGATTTGGATTGTATGAGGTGGAACATGTCCATCACTACCAGACTGGACATGGCCTACTACATCAGGCACAGATCACCCCTACGTAGGCAGTATGCTATGGAATAGAGCATGAGTTACGTTAGTCTGGCAGCATATGACAGTTGTTGCAGACCCTTGATCCTCCTGGTGATGTACTCATGGGGTTCCCCTAGCTGTTGCAAGTGCCAGGTGAGGTACATACCAAATGGGGCATAGTACACAGTCATGGGCCTGATAAGGGAGGAGTATAGGGGTACAATGACCCCTTTTGATGTGGATGTGAATCCCTTCATGATAAGGTGGGCAAGGTAGGAAGTCCATCCGACCACTTTGGCAACGTGGGTGTCAAATGAGAGGTCAGCATTGCACAGTGTCACCAGGTCTCCGATTAATTTGTCTGTACTCAGTGGGTTATTGTCTATGTGATAATGTACCTTGTCCGTCCAAAAGGGTATGAGTATACATTACGTGACATGCAGTGTCAGGCCATGACTCTGCCACCAGTTGTTGGTGTCCGTGAGGCCTGTCAGTAGGATGTATGTGTCAGCAGGTGTATCGCCTATGGTGCCTAGTATGCAGTCATCTTTGAACATTGTCAGCCACTACCCTCCCATGTCTGCTTCCACATCTGAGAATGATATGCCGAACATGAGCAGTCCCAGGACAGAGCCCTGTGGGACACCACATGTGACTGGCTCTGAGTCTGACATGGCACCAGTGAGGTTGACTATAGGGTTTCTATCCATTAGCTGGTTTGCAACACATCATGTGACATATGGATTTACATGTCAGCTGTTGATCATGTCTATGATGGCAGAGTGCGGTATTGTGTCAAATGCTGTAGGCAAGTCCAGGTAGGCTGTATGGACTGCTGTGCCCTCAGCAATGGCTGTAGTGACTGATTTGAAAAGGTCAACCAGGTTCATAAGGCAGGATCTGCCCTCTACAAAGCCAAACCGGGTGGGATCAAGTGTCTAAGTCCCCAATGTCTCTGTGTATGGGTACCATAATTTATTTATTTATTTTTATTTTACATTTGTTAACCGGGCTGGTCTAACTGGATACATATCTGTTTTCAGTAGAGGCCCGAGGAGAAAAGCTCCAATACACAATAGAATAATGATCCTTTCCATAGTGTTGCAGACCAGGCTGGTTAAGATTATGGGGCAGTAGTTACCAGGGTCTGTAGAGGTGCCTCCTGTGTGGAGTGGGACTACTGTTGCTGTATTCCAGTGTCCAGGTACATGTGCTGTAGTAAGGCTATGGCTGAATAGCATGTAATGTGCATGTGTAGCTCCTCTTGCAGTTCATGTAGCATGCAACCTACAATACTGTTGGGTCCCATTGATGCTGTGTTTACAGCTCCGCTGAGGGTGATTCCCAGCTGGACATCTGAGATGACAGGGAGGTTACAGTCAGCTGGGTTAAGTAATTCCACATGTGTGGGTGAGGGAGGGGAGAAACCTGCACTGAACCTGTCTGCCAGACTGTTGGCATTATCTGTGTATTCAGTGTAGCGTATGTCACTGCGAACTAACTGTGAACACAACTGAGGGTTCCCACCCAGGTGTGTAACATAGCAGAGGAAGGCCTTGTGGTTATCTGTAGTGACCATAGAGATGTCCCTCTCATTGTTGGCCTTGCATGTTTGTACAACAAAACTTATCTTTCTACTACTGCTGATGAGAGATACCGTAGCTCTATGGAAGTATGCTCTGCCGTGCAGTAGCTACCATCTGTTGGTGGAGAGGGTCATGGTTTCATTTGTGATTGCATGATCCATGCATTCTTGGAGATGATTGTAGAAGCATATGTGAGGGTGTCTGCATTGTGGGAAGTGGATTACACTGGCCCAGTGGGCATTAAGGATACCAATTCAGTTATAAGACATGTAAAGTCGGCATGTGAGAGGTTTCCCACTGTAGTCTTTTGTGTTGTGGGGGAGGTGGGATATGTATATCCAGGAGGATTAGTCTGTGGTCAGATGTGACTAGTGAGGGGTATACTTCCAGTGTGTAGCACATTGTCCCCATGTTTGTGATGATCAGGTCTAGTATATTACCTTCTGTTGTGGGAGAGGTGACTAGCTGTTCCATTGCATTTGACATAGTGAATTCCGGGAACCTTTGGGCTAGGATGTTTGGGGTAGAATAATGCACCCAGTGTATGTTAGGGTAGTTGCACTATCCCAATATGATGGTGTGTGGTGGGAAATTCATATCCTCCAATGTCTACAGGAAAGCTGACTGTGGTCCCTGAGATTGGAAGGGTGGTCTGTAACATGCTACCAGTTGTATAGCAGGTTTGGCTACGGTTATCTGCACCTGGATGGTCTGTGATGCTTCATGCGTTGCCACTAACCTGGAGGTGTGTGTGTCCTCCATGAATATGGACACATCCCCTCCGTTTTTGTTTTGTCCTGTGTCCTGGGGCCAAAACGCATGATACGGGGTATAGCCTGGTACCGCTGGTGTGCTCTCAGGAGCCTTGAACCAGGTTCTCACTTACTGCACAGACATCGAGATTGGTAGAATATGTACGTACAGATATATGTAATACACATATACATATATAGATATCTGTAGAGACTTATACATATACAGATAGATCTGACTGACAACAGATATGTCTGTATATGACTATCTCTCACTCTCTGTCCCATCCCCTCACACTCACACTCACCCTGTGTCTCTCTCTCACTCTCTCCCCCTCTCTCCCCACATCTATATGTATATATCTACATCTATATATACATATTATATATACATATATACAAACAGATATATATCCATATACAGATATAAATATATCAATACATATATATACATATATAGACTGTGTGAGGCACATGTGTGCAGATGTCTTGCTACAGGTGCCTGGTGTCACAGGCATGGAGTGAACACCAGTGTGGATACTGGAGTACCATACCCCATTCAAAAACACTGACACCAGTAACCACCACATATGTACATGCCTGCCCACCACTGCATGTGTCAGGGGGGAACAGGGTCAACAAGTGTACAATAGGCTCCACATCGATATAGCCACTGGCACACTAGTCCTGTAATACCTGTACATGGAATGTGTCAGCGGACATGGTGTGTCAGCTATGACATGTAGGTCACTGTACCCCTCCACACCCCACAATGTCCTACACGGTATGTACCTCCCATGACAGCTACAGATATGGTGAAGGATACAGACATATGCAAGTAACTGTGTCAATGCACTCAAACACCACAGAGCGCACACAGACTACCTACATAGAGGTTACCACTGCTGGATATACATAGTTCAGTCACACCCATGACAGTTGTTTACCAACCATGGTAACACCTCCAACATCCACAACACAAATTACCTATGTCTGTCGTCCTTGTCACTGCAGTATAGAGCACATGGTGGAGGTACGGGACCCTACCCACAGATATGACATACCCTGTAGTAGACCACACAGAATTAAGAAGCAAGGTTCTCCATGAGTAGATGTCAGACATACCCCTGCTGAATGTTATGCTGATAGGTAATATGCCATATAAGTCACCCTGTTTAACTGTTTGTAAGGAGCAGGTACGATCATAACACATGTGTCACAAGGGGCAGGGTAGCATAACAGTATGCTGCTGTAGGCCCAGGGCCAAAAGCACACTACCTACCTAGGACACAATGCACACCCATTAACACATTGCAAATGGAATATGTGAGGTGGAATGAGTGTGCTAGTGACTGGGTGCATGTTGTGTACTGGTGTGATTGCTCACCATGACTGTCTGTCTGTCATGGCAGTGTGTGTCCTTGGTGTGAGGCCAGAGACAGGTGTGTGGGATATTGCGATCAACACATACTACATTGCCATATGTTGTGCTGTGTTACACTGTATGTCACTGTGGTGTAGGTAGGGTTATGGCAAGTAAGAGTAATGTGCATTACCAGTGAAATATGTAACGTGCATTGTGTGCAGTGCATGGGCTGATAATGTTCCCCATACAGTACCTTGATTCAAACCCCCAGTGTGAGGTTGTGTATTGTACCTGAAACAGTGCATTGACTGCTGCAGTATACTAGTCTGTTGTATGGAGTGTGCCAGGTACTGTTGCACAGTTGTCGGATGAGCACTGATATCTGGTCATGTACATGTGTATCCCCCAATAGACAGACAGATGCTATATATGGTGCCTAAGTTATATCACTGCAGTCAAGTATAATGTGTATTATGTGTGCTATAGTCTGTTGACAGATATTGCTGACATACTTCCCTTCTCCTTTTCAGGGCCATGGTTCACCAGCGGAACCCAGTCTACTCCACTGCAGAGGAGGAGGAGATACACCAGAGCCTGGTGCGGGATTTCGCTGTACTCTTTTCCCACACCAGCCAGAACCAGCAGGAGAGGGCTGCACTGTGGCAAGACCTGGTCCATCGGGTAAATGACATAGGCACAGATAACTGGACATATGAGCAGGTACGCCATCACTGCAGTGATTTAATTAGAAATGTCCGTCAGCGTGCGTCGGATATCCACAGGCAGCAGCTTGCCACAGGTGGTGGGGTGGCTAGACATCCCCCCTCACCAGACTGGAGGGACTACTCCTGAGTGTTGTGGCTCCAGCACAGCAGCAACAACAACAGCATACATGTGTAATGATGGAGGCTGGAGCCACACAGCAGCAGGACACAGATCGTGCAGGTAACATGCCATGTGTATAGTTGACCATTCTGTACACTGTTAGGATATGCATGTGTGGGGTGTGTCCTCGATTTGTAGCTGTAATCTTGGTAATTATTGTGCATTACTGATAACCTCATTATCTGCAGTACACCTGTGGAAGCTAACTGTTGCACTACTGAACTGTATCATGCCCACAGTATCAATGGCACAGTTGTGCCCACTGACGATAAATGTCTCTTTTCCGCAGGTCCCTCTGGTGTAACAGCAAGGCAGCCTATCCATGCTGGTGAGTGTGTAATACCATTACCTTCACTACTCTGTATACTAATAGTAATAATAGGCTGAAGCAGTAGTGCTATGTGTTTGATTGCAGGTGTGTTTGTGTCTGTGGGTTGATATCTCATATACTGAGGTGTGTGCATGTGTGCATGTGTGCATGTGTGCATGTGTGCATGTGTGCATGTGTGCATGTGTGCATGTGTGCATGTGTGCATGTGCCCATGTGTGCATGTGTGCATGTGTGCCCATGTGTGCATGTGTGCATGTGCCCATGTGTGCATGTGCCCATGCGTGCATGTGTGCATGTGCCCATGTGTGCATGTGTGCATGTGCACGTGTGCATCAGTGGTGGCATTGTGTATACATTGTAAACTGTGTTTTCTGTCTTACTCCCACAGATTCTGGTGCTGCTCTGGTGTCGTGCAGCAGGGAACCTGAATCAGCTGCTGTGGATATTGATGATGATACCTGTGTAATGGCACAGGTAGGTGTGCCAGGGTCCGTCATTGGTCAGCCAATTGACACTACACAGCTGTCGACCCCATCAATGTGCACAGTCATCCTGCCAATACATCCTTTGTCACCAATGTCCCTAGGTGATGGACAGGATACAGTGGGCATTGACCAGGGTAATGTGGTACCGGTGGCACATGCATCCCCACACTGCAGCCATGGCCCTGACACGGTACCACACAGGCAGACGTCCATGGGTTCTCGCGGGAGCATCCGTGGGTGTACCGCCCCTGTCACACATGCCCACAGAGGTCTTTCAACCCCAGCTATGTTTCGGGCTGTAATGCAGGTACAGTCACGTATGGAACGGTACACAAGACAGGGTCTGAGGGAGCTGAGAGAATGTCGCACAGCCATGAGTGACAGTATGCGTAATGTTGAGGCTGCCATCCGCAACTTCACCGAGGTCATTGACAGACGTTGGGGGGCACATTAGATCTGTTTCACAACTATATTTCCATGAGCCAGGGCAATGGTGGACGGTTGAGGCGTTGACGTGGCCGTATGCCAGCAACAGCAGCAGCTAGCAGCCATCGTGGACGACAACAGGGCCGCGGCCGCTCACATAGTGCCAGCAGCAGCCCCAGCAATGCTGGGTCTGTGCTGTCATCGGACCGCCCCAGGAGACCACGTGCACATGGCGCTGGACAGTCCCAACAGGGACCTGTCTCCAGTCAACAAACACCTGCTTCTGATGACAGTACCCAGTCTGGCTTGGTACCTGATACGGTCCTTAGCACCCCTGCCAGGCACAGGTACCATGTCCGTGGCCACAGACAGTGATCTGTATGACCTGGCAGGTACAGTCTGTGGCTGTCCACAAACACCTGTATATGGCAGCCATGAGGTGGGACTGTGTGCATTCATAAACACATGCAAAGTGATAACACCTAGGGCTACCGCATACACGCACACACTGCATCATCATTGTCCCATCTTGTACTGCTGTCCCTCACCAACACACACACACACAGACATGTCAATTGGTTGTATCAGTGGCAGACTCAGGCATACCAGGTACACACCCTGTGCATATGATGAAACTGTGCCACCTCCTGCAATCTGTAAAATCGGTGCAGGAACAGGTTAACATGGTGCTGATGCACAGGGTGACTACATAGACGTATTGTAATAGTATGATGTTGACAACAGTACAGTGTAATTATAGCATTGTGGGTATATACCAGTATGCCTGATGCAGTTACAGTATGAATGTCATTGTATTGTTTTGTACACCCATAGTAATTACCACAGTGTTCTGTCTGCACATCTTTGCATACTGGTGGTGAGGCTGTGAAGGGATGGCCACCTACATAGGTAGCACAGGGATACAACAATGTACATATTGATACTCAATGATGGCCATGTCAACTGCGAGTTGCATGCTGTCCACACACGACTCTGCAATGCAGATGTTTCAGGATGTTGATATCTGTGCAGTACTACACAACAGGTTCAGGGCTCACAAGAGCACACTAGCACTACAAGGTCACACCTCATACCATGCATAACAGCACCAAAACACAGAACTAACTATGACAGGAGGGAGAGTGTCCATACATGTCAAGGATACTGTGGTGCCAGGACAGGTAGCATACATCATACTAAGTCTGGAACTGCTGAGTGAGGGCTCAGTGTCTGTTATTTGACGTGTATTATTACAGGTATGAGCACTTGGGTATCAGGCCAGTTATTTAACATTACAAAGGTACATGGTCTATACACTTGTGGGGGTTGTGGCTGGACCCAGCACGTCTGACCTGGGAATGTCTGGGTACTGGCTTACAGTGCCTGCATATATGCACTGTTACATACTGGAAGTCGTACACCTTGTTTGTTGTAGCATAGTATACATACAGGCCTGCTGACTGTAGCTTTGTTTGTATGCATGTTTGCCTGTTATGTTCCTGAAACACTGATTCCACCTGCAGTGCAGATATACAGTGCCTCTGTGGATCCCTAGTGACATCTGTGTTGCTTACTGTACTGATGTCCATGTGTCACTTGACAGAACGTCACTGTTTGTCCTGTTTGCATGTAGCTTGCCTGTAACACATTGCATATGACTTACTTCACATTTGCTCAAGACAGCATTCATATATGCCAGCACTAACAAATCAGGAGCACTACACCCTCACATAGTCACCTTGAGTACCTTGTTCCCCATTGGCCCTATGTGTCGTTACATAGTATGGGAGTCACAATGCTATGGTAGCATGTGCAAAGGTCACCTGTCGATCTACTCTCAGGTCCAGTTGGTGAATCTGTGAGTCATGTGGTAATGTTACAGCTGCCTCATGTACACAGACAACCCTCTCCCCTTCCCATACATGTACAACACATGTGAGAGATGCAACCACATAGCCAAGCTGGGGGCTAAGCTCTGTTTACACAGCACTGGCATTCCCTGTCAGGTGGAGGGGGATACTACAGTGAATACAGTACCAGTCTCCCATAGACCTGCCATGACCACAATCCAAACACAGACACACACAGGTACATTATTGGGCTCTCAGAATACCATCCTGCCTGAGCAGCTGACACCTGCAAAGCAGACACACAAGCAAACATTACGCCAGAGCAGAGCACATGCAACACATAACTCACAAAGCCTGTGTGCCAAACTGTGTCAGGCCATACGGCTAGACAACACACCTGCTACGGTTGTATGAGGTACCTCTATTGTCACGTACATGGTGGTCCTGCTCCCAGGCTGAACAAGGTGACGGTCACGCTGAGCTGCCCGTCGGGCACTATGATCCACCACATAACACAAGCAAAGCGGTCACTCCAAGGCATGTAGCAGTATGACTCAGTCATTGTCTGTGCCAGTGTGTATGACCTCTGACACACCTCCCTGGAGTACATGTTAGGGGACATGGAGGGGCTCTCTGAGCTTGTGGCACAGGCTGGTATGACCCTGGCCTTGAGTAGCATCTCACCCTCACCATGAATACTGCCACAATATGTAGACAGAATCATCGGTTTCTGCACTTAACGTATCTTTCAGTGACATCCAGAGGGGATCCAATGCCTGTCAGTGTGGGATTACATGCTGGACATGCCACATTGCTTTGCTTGGGACAGCTTGCGCCTGTCACCTATGGGCCATTGTATATTGGCAGAGGCTGTTGCTACACACATAGTGCCTTTGTATGCAAGGCTGACATTACATAGCCACCTACACAGGTATCACACGGGATGGGACACTAATAGCAATGCTACTCAACAGCAGCAGTGTAAACCTCAAGATGCATGAGGTGGAAACTGTCCTTAGCATGGGGTACAGCAATATCCATGCAGTAACAGACTCCTGGTACAAGGCTCCCAGGTGCACACCATCAGTGCCAGGTCATTCCTGATACCATGCTTGTCATCCCCTACACGTGCACCAAAACAGAACAGGGGGGATGTATCCAAAGGCACCTCAGATACACACACACCCAGGTTGGTGGCACTGCACAAAGCATCAGAGCCTCTCCATGTGCAACACACAGTGGGTTAGACTGCCTTCAGGTTCATAGCCTGGCACACACCACACTCCCATACCCAGGAAACCCACTTGGCCTTCCTGACAACACTGGGAATATGACGGTCTCTACACACACCATTATATGGTTGTACTGCAACTACCCAAACATACAGTGTGAGCATTAATCTAGCTGCAAGACCCTATCTGAAGGTTTCTTATCATTCATTCTCTGCATTGCTATGGAACAACTTGTTACCACTCACACAAGTGGTGACAACATGCTGCACCTGTTCATCACCAACATGTGGACTATATGCTCCAGACCAATCATGTATCCCTCACTGGTGGGATGACACCATCTACAACTCACACTGTATAGTCACATACCACATGCAGCCCCTGCACAGAACACCCCAGTCATATAGTTGTCTGATGCATATTCCATGTATTCACATGAGGCAGGCTTCGGACATGGGAACTCTTGCAGTTCACAGGTACATATGTGTAGGTGGCACACACATTATCATGTGTGCATTGACATTACTGATATAATGTATGTCGTGCAATATTGGGAACAACACCCCACACACATGGACAAACTGTGTGACAAAAATACACATGGCATTTGTAGGATACAAACCCCTACCTAACTATGTTAGATCACTTGTGAGAGTCGCAGTAGCAGAGTGTACTATTTGCATTACTGGGAGGATTGCTTTCTCCTGCTGTACTTATAGGGTGCTGACATCATCAGTGTTTAGACAGTGGAATATGCAGCATGTTTTGTGTAGTAATAGTTGCCAAAAGGGACATTTTTCATGCACATGGAATTGCACACACTACTCCCCCACACACAGTCACACTGGGCACTTGTATGATTTAAACCCCTACCTAACTATGTTATGACACTAGTGAAAGACGCATTAGTAGAGCGTGCTATTTGCATTACTGGGAGGGGGGGTTGCTTTCTCCTGCTGTACTTATAGGGTGCTGACATCATCAGTGTTTAGATAGTGGAATATGCAACATGTTTTGTGTAGTAATAGTTGCCAAAAGGGACATTTTTCATACACACAGAATTGCACACACTACTCGCCCACACACAGCCCTTGTGGGATACAAACCCCTATCTAACTATGTTATGACACTAGTGAGAGACGCACTAGCAGAGCGCACTATTTGCATTACTGGGGGATTGTTTTCTCCTGCTGTACTTATAGGGTGCTAACATCATCAGTGTTTAGACAGTGGAATATGCAGCATGTTTTGTGTAGTAATAGTTGCCAAAAGGGACATTTCTCATACACATGGAATTGCACACACTACTCCCCCACACACAGGGCACTTACAGGATTTAAACCCCTACCTGATTATATTATAACACTAGTAAGAGACTCATAAGCAAAGCACGCTACTTGCATTACTGGGGGATTGCTTTCTCCTGCTGTACTTATAGGGTGCTGACATCATCAGTGTTTAGACAGTGGAATATGCAGCATGTTTTGTGTAGTAATAGTTGCCAAAAGGGACATTTCTTATACACGTGGAATTGTACACACTACTCTCCCACACACAGTCACACACACACTGGGTATTTGCAGGATTCAAACCCCTCCCTGACTATGTTATAACACTAGTGAAAGACGCATTAGCAGAGCGCACTATTTGCATTACTGGGGGGATTGCTTTCTCCTGCTGTACTTATAGGGTGCTGACATCATCAGTGTTTAGACAGTGGAATATGCAGCATGTTTTTTGTAGTAATAGTTGCCAAAAGGAACATTTTTCATACACATGAAATAGCACACACTACTCCCCCACACACACTGGGCCCTTGCAGGATTCAAACCCCTACCTAATTATGCTATGACACTAGTGAAAAACACATTAGCAGAGCACGCTATTGGTATTACTGGGGGGGATTGCTTTCTCCTGCTGTACTTATAGGGCGCTGACATCATCCGTATTTAGACAGTGGAATATGCAGCATGTTTTGTGTAGTAATAGTTGCCAAAAGGGACATTTCTCATACACATGGAATTGCACATACTACTCCCCCCACACACAGGGGACTTGCAGGATTCAAACCCCTTCCTAACTATGTTATGACACCAGTGAGAGACGCATTAACGGAGCATGCTATTCACATTACTGGGTATAATTTTTGCTCCTGCCATATGTATAGTGTGCTGACATCATTATGGATGAAGAGGTATGTACATCTGTTACTATCCATCAGTAAGGGGGAGAGCATATCTATGCATCAACTTTGCACAGGCACAGTGGCCTACTGTACTGTGGAGGCAGATGCCAAATACACTGTGGATAGCCTTCTGTATTCCCTAGGGACAACAGTCAGGTATTGCACTCTATGGCCATATGTTTACCTACCAGATGCAAATATCTGTTGCTCATATACTATTTGTGGGTCTTTATTGCCATAGCCTTCCCTATCTCTATAAACAATGTGTGTACTGTGGGAGATGTTTGCATATGAGTGGGATCCAGTACTTTACTTATGTCTCTGTTGTAACTTCACTGTGTGCACTGGGCAGATGTCTGTATTGTGGGAGGTTCCTGTGTTAACACATAGAAATGCCAGATATGTGTGTGCAACTGCTGAACTGTGACATGGCCTAAGTGTGTGAGCATGCCCAGTTCACAGTTTGTATGGCTTCTTGACTGCCACATCTCATTTATCTAAGTGTGCGAGCATGCTCAGTGTGACCTTTCCTTATGTTTGGATCTGTGGATCACCACATTTCTGTTTGTGTGTGGACGCCATCTATATATCACATGTACAGTTGGGTGTTGGACATCAGGTTGTGTTCTTACTGCCCAACTGCTGTGTGTCCGAACCTAACAGGCATTATGCTGTGCCTGCAGGGTCACCATGGGATAGTTTGCATACAGTTGTCATCACCCTTTCCTGCTGACCAAACAGTTGTATTGTTGTATAGTGTACTGGTGCAAAACTTTCACTGTGGTGGACAGTATAATTGGTTTCAGTCCTATCACTGCTTGTAATGTTTATAGTGAGCACACCAGACTGGTTGAGGGCCAGTTGTGCAGATATGACCATTTTGCATTTTGTTCAGATATGAACAGCTTAGTACATGATTGTCCGACATTGTTAATGTATTCCACAACTTGTGTGGACAGTGACAAACAATGGCCATGTGCCCTAATCCATTTGTAATGCTAGTCAGAGAGTGTTTGTCCTTCAACACACATTTACTGGTGTTTGCCATGACATATGTCACGGTTAGTGTGCTGTGCCTCTGTCTACCCATGGCATACAGGTGATATCCAGGGTACACCTACCATCTCCCATCCAGTCATCATGATTCCTCTGGATGACAGTCACTGAGGGACTCCCTGGATATCCTGTAGTGGGAGTTTAGTCGTGAGTGGAGTGAGCTTCTGGGTTATGGACCAATCAGTACAGCATGTCCTGTTTATGTCTGCGCTGGGGTTCAGGCCTGTCAGCTGCATAGGTCACCAGCATTCAGTGTTTACATGGTGCCAAATGTCCATTGATACCAGGTTGGTCATGGCTCTATACATCAGGCACAGTTCACCTCCAGCCAGGCAGTATGGCACTGTGTGGAGCTGCAGTTACTTTACTCAGGCGACACATGGCATCTGTTACAGCTCTGCGATCCTCCTGGTGGGGTATTTGTGTGGTCATTCCAGTTGCTGCAGGTGTCTGCTACGGTACATCCCTGAAGAGCCATTGTACACAATTGTGAGGCTGCTGATGGATGACTGGGGAGGCACATTGACCTACCCTAACCAAGCTGTGCTTACCTTCATGATTAGGTGGGTATATGGTATGTTTCTGTAACCACTACAGAAACATGGTTGTCACATGCAGGATATCTATCACCTTGTGTCCCCAGGTCTCTTATTGCTCCTGATGTACTTACTGGGTTAACACCTATGTGGTAATTTCTGGCCATGTACTGTGTTTCCACAGGGGTTGACTATACCCTATTCTGCATTTAGCTTGTTGACATGGCTGTGGCACCACTTGTGTGTTTCTATGTGTGTCTTTTGTAGGTTGCTTGTGTCAGCTGGAGGGTACGATATGGTGGCCAGTTTGTAGTCCTCTGCAAACCTGTTCAGACAGAGTCCTTCCATGTTGGCCTGTACCTATGTGACATATATAGCATACAAGAGGAATCCCAGGACCATGCCTTGTGGGATGCCAGTTGTACCTGGTTTGCAGTCTGCCATGGCTACAGCATGTCTGCCAGGTCAGTTCTGTCCTTGAGCTGGTTTGCAACCCATCTTCTTGCATAGGGGTTTATAGTTAGGCTGGTGAGCTTATCTGTACCGCCAGCTAGGGTATTTTATGGAAGGGTTTAGCAAGGTCCAGATAGGCTGTGTGATCAACATTCCCCACATCACTGGGCTTGGTGCATGTTTCACATGAGTCAGACATGTGTACGGGGCAGGATCTGCCCTATGACAGCCACACTGGGTAGGGTCCAATGTCTGTAGGTACCCAATCTCGTTATTCATGGGATCCATGATCATCCTCTCCATTACTTTGCCAACCTAGATATTTGGGGTTGAGGGGTGATAGTTTGCAGTATCCATTCAGGCACCCCCTTTGTGATGTGGGACCACTGTTGCTGTACACCGCTCTTTGGGTACATATCCTGATAGTGCACAGTAATGCTATTTGCTGTTCCATTCTTCTTACAGTACTTGTTGGACACAACCCAGGACACCATCTGATACCATTGATGCTGTGTGCTGTGCTTTGTGGATGCTGGCTGTTACCTCAGCATCTGCAATGTTGGGGGGCCAGCACTCTCCTGGGATAGATATTTGGCAGTTAGGTGCTGGTGGGGAGTTTGCAAAGAATCTGTTAGGTAGGATGTTGGCAATGTGTGTGGGTTTGGTGTATTGTTTGTGATATTAGAGTGCTGCAGAGCATATCTGTGGATTATCACCATGGTTCCTACCATCAGGTAGGACAGTTGTGTAATAATCCTTTGTGTCCTGCACAGTTTGTATCATCATAGGTTCATAGGTTCATACTAGGCTATCTGCCCTGGCCATGTTTGAGCACGGACAGACTGTGTGTGGGTCTCAACACCCCTTGCAATGTGCATATTATGCCCATGTAGGGTTTACTTTCCTAGATGTGACACAGGGATGGCCCCTAGTGTACACCTACTATCTCCCATGCACTTCAACGGATTTCTCTTGTTGAGTTTGTGTGTGGAGCTCAGCCTATCATAGACTGGGATTCTGTTCCAGAGTGTCCTGAGCCTCTGGGTTATGGATCTGTCCCTCCAGCACATCCTATTAATCTATGTGTAGAGGTTCAGATATCTCACTGTGGTGTGTCTGCTGGATTTGGGGTTTCTGCAGTGGAGCATGTCCATTCATTCTGGATTGGACATGGCCTTGTACATCAGGCATACATCACCTCTGACTGTGCAGTATGCTTCTGAATTGGGCTGTGGTTTCTTCGGCCAGGCTGCAGATGTCCAATGTTTGGACCCTTTATCCTGTTGGTGGGGTACATTTGGGGTCTTTCTGACTGCTGCATGTGTAAGGTAAGGTACATGCGAACTGGGGCATAGTTGTCATGTATGGGCCTGAAAGTGAAGGGTATGGGGGCACAGTGACCTCTGTAGCTCTACATGTGCATCCTTTCATATTAAGGTTGGCAATATAGCAGGTCTTCCTGGCCACCTTGGCAATGTGTGTCACATGACAGGTTACCGTGCACTTGTGTCCCTAGGTCCATGATTACTTCTTCCATACATAATGGATTGCCACCTATGTCATACTTTTTGTGTGCCTTGTTTGGTATTTGTTGGGACATTCATACTCTGAAGTGTCTTCAGGAAGGCTGGCTGGGGTACCTGGGTTTGTGTGTGGGGTCTGTAGCAGGCTTCAAACAGGTACACAGTTTGAGACAGTGTTACTTGCCCGTGGATAGTCCATGCTGCTTCTTGCTGTGGTACCAACCTGGGGGTGTGGTTATTCTTGATAATTACTGGTAGCCACACTCCTATTGTTGTGTGTTCCATGTTTTGGAGCTGTGGAGCATGGTATGAGGCATAACCTGGTAGTGTTAGGGTGCTCTTCTGGGCCTTGCCCAGGTTTCTGTTACAGAACACATATTACCATTCTCCATGCTGTGGTGGGTTTGGTCTGCATGCACCTTGCAGGTTAGACTTCTGGCATTGGGTAGCATTACGTCCAGGTTATTATCCCTTGTGCTACCTATGTTGGTGGGTTTGTGTTTCCAGACTTAACTATTCCAGGCACAGTGGGGGTAACAGCAGCCTTTGCCAGTATCTACAAAGCCAGGTGTGCTGGGTGCGTGCCATCCCTAGCAGGTGGGGCATCATGTCTTGCTCGGCATGTCAACCCAGGCTGTCAGCCATGTGTTCCCCCTTGCTAACAGCAATACCTCAGCCAATTATTGTACTTGATCTTGTTGTCTTCATAGTGTGGCATCATGCTTGGTGAGGGTGAGATGTTAGGTTGGGTCTTCATGTTTGCATATACTAGATGGTGTTAAATTGCTTAACACATGGCAATCATGCCTCAGGTGGTGCTGCAGGGCTGCCTCTGTTGGATGCATATACTATACTCCCTGTACATGTTAGGTTATGTCATGTTAGGCATCCCTGTTACTATATGAATGAGTCAGAGAGGGGTATCATTCCCAGGGTTCCTACTGAGCCAGTGTATGTGCTATGCGTTGCCTCTTTGCCAAGGCCAGGGCATACTGGGCATGCCTCCTTCTGCCTACTGGGGCAGGCTCAGGTTGTTCCTCCTCCGAGTCACGCTCTGCCTGTGATGGCCTTGGCAATGGTGGGGGGCTGTTTGTCCCATCCCTATGCTGGTCCTGCTGCAGCTGTTTTCGCAGGATCATATTATGTAGCACAGCACATACCATGACAATTTGGGTACATGTAGTTGGTGAGTACTGCAAGGCTCCACCAGATGTGTCCAGACACCGGAACCGTGACTTGAGCAGCCCAAACACACGCTTTATTACATTATGTGTTTGTGCGTGTGCCTCATTATGGCGTTCCTGTTCAGGTGTGTGTGCGTTTCTGATGGGTGTCATCAGCCACGACTCCAGTGCATAACCTGCATCCCCCACTAGGTGTCCATATGGGATGTCCCCATTGGCAAATGTCTGGTACAGCTGCGTCAAATGCCAGATATGGGAATCATGGTAGCTCCCAGGGCAGCCAGCACACACATTCATTATTATGCCCTGGGCATCACACATGGCCTGGCAGTTGATGGAGGGGAAGCCCTTGCGGTTAATATATGCCCTACCACACTCACCAGCTGGTACTTTGATGCGTATGTGCGTGCAGTCTATTGCACCCACTACCTCAGGGTATTCCGCTATTTGCTGGAAGAGACGCATATTGCTGGCCAATACCTCACGGGCATTGGGGAAATATACATGATCACTGACATGTGCTGACATGGCATCCAGGAACTGGTGCAGTACCCTGGAGGCTGATGCCTGTGATATCCCCATCATATCACCAGTTGGTCTCTGGAAGGTACCTGTTGCTAGTATTCTTAGGCCAACACATACCTTGGTTTCCACTGGGATGGGTTCCCCTCTGTTGGTTCTGTGTGTGAGGCGTGGCCTGCACAGCTCAACAATTTGCTGCAGGAGGTCTCTGTCCACTCTATAGCGCTCCACTATCTCCAGCTCATGTAACCCCTGGTAGGTGACCCTGGGCCTGTACACTCTTCTCCGTCTCCTCACTGTGGGTTGTCTGGCAGCATTTGCATTGTCACCACCATCAGCAAGTCTCCTATGTCTCCTTATGACAGCTATGGCAGCCTCTAGCATGTTTGGTCTGAGTGCAGCTTTTTCAGTTTTCACTTCTACTAGCTTACTCCTGTCTTGCAGTGTCTCTTGAGAGAAACATACTGCAATGCTGTTTGCAGTGTTTTAAGTGCTGGGCTGGGCTTGTATTCTGCCTGTGTAATTGCCTGTTTCTAATTGTTTTCACCTGCTACCTCTACAGGTATTCCCTGCTAGTTTCCTACTATTTCTTCTGCTTCCTTTTCCTCTCTGTTTCCTCAAGGGGAGCAGCACGCATACCAGCGAAAACACACTCACAGTGGCTACCACGCGTGCACACATGCTTACACGGACTAGAATCTGCTTATTCGGGTTAAAACACGCGCACACCAGCGCAAACAGGTTTACAGATCTTTAAACAGGCTCCTACATGCTTACTCTGCCTTACACATGCGCACTCTGTCTTACTCGCGGCTCCCAGCCTGCACACGCAAGCATGCACGTACAGCAAGAAACTTTGGTGTTGGCCACAGTGTACACCTTCCATTTCTTGACTTTCCCATGCTTATCTGTTTACACTCCTCTTTTTCTGCTGTGTGATTGATATGTTTCACATACCACTTTGCTCCAATGAGCTTGATTTCTTCCTGACATTCCCCCCTGTGATGTCACCTATTTCCTACTCTGTTACTCCCCCTTATATAACTCTTACACTACACGGACTGTTCTCATTTGCTATGTGACAGTGTGATTCACTATCCTACCATTCATTTACATTGGATTGCCTACTAATGCTTAGTTACATATCTTACACTCAGCTTCCCCCCTTAGCAACCACTAGACGGTGGCCATGTTGTTTTTGGTCTGCTAGTCCCTGCATTGCAAATCCATGCATTACATAAAACCCACATTTGTGGGTTTCAAACCTTCATTTTTCAGTTTTATATAGCGCAGCCCGTTTGTGCGGGGCTGCGCTGCGTTTAAACATCGCCGATCTCCGAAAAAAAAACTCTTTTTTTTCATGTTTGCATCAGTTTACCATGCCAATAGCCACATATTTAGCCATTGGCATGCTGTCTGTAACATTTGCCCAGTTTATTTGGAGCTGTCATGGCTCCGTTGTGTTATTTGCAGTAACGTACTCAGTTGTCAACTGAGTACATTTCTGCAACTAATACGACTCTTACACGGGCTGGTTTCAGCTTCATGGATCGCTTAATCTACCTCATTTACATGCCTTTTGGCTGCAAGTGGGGTGATTAGCATATCCACGCCCTGCCCGTGTAAGAGTCATTTTAGCTTTCTCTTACATGGGATTTCGGGCTGTTCCTGGATCGCGATGGCTGCATGGAGTCTTACACGGCTCTTAGACTCCGTGCAAGCCATCGTGAATACAAAATCAATAAAGATGTTATCTAAAGTATTGAAAAATTCATAGTCATGTATAACAGTAGAACTTTGTCATTTGCTGTTTTTCTGCAAAAAGTTAACAGTTTAAAAATTACCATTAGTTCTTTACTTATAATTTTTTTTAAATAAAGTGGTGTTAATGCCCATTCAATAATATAACACACTGTTGCATCAAACTTATAATCGATCTTCCAAGATGGACGCTGGCAACTAGACATGCATTAAGATGCAGCTCCATAAATTAAAAGTTCAACATCCTATGTCTAAAAGGTAAAACCTGCACAACCCCGGCACAAACGACGCATAAGAAGCAAGGAAACAGCTTTATCTAAAAATAAAAAGCTAATTTTGAACCCTTCTAAGCCAGCAGGGCAGCAGTGACTTGGACCATGTGGCAAGGCCTGCTTAATTTTAAAGTTCATCAACATCTGAAAAAGACTTCAAAACAAAAAGAAAAATCACTATGACTGGCACCCAGGATCAAAGTAAGGAACTAATGGAAATACAAACATCCAAATCAAAATTATCTGCAATTGTGACTCCTGAAAAGGACACAGCAAGCAAGAGACAGAAAACATCTAAGTCACAACAGGAATCTAATAAAGTTTCTTTGAGAGCAAAAAATGAAAACTCATACTCAGTAGAAGATATAAAAACAGCACTACAACCACTCCAGAATGACATTCATGAGTTTTCTGAAAAGTTTAGTTCTGTGGGAAACAAGATTGAACAAATTGTGACAAGACTAACCTTAAATGAAACTAAGACTGAGAAAAAAGACATCTGAAATCAAAGCCCTGAAGTCTACAATTAAAACCCACAAACAGACCATAAGAGAACTCCAATCAAAAATGATAGACCTTGAAGTAAGAAGCAGAAGGAACAATATAAGTATAAGAGGGGTACCTGAACTGTTTGATCAAACCCAACTGAATACAATAATCAAAGAGATTGTGGAAACAACTATGGAAAATAAGAATATAGCAAACAAAATGATCATTGAACGTGCACACAGATCTCTTCGAAGATGGCAGGATGAAACTGTACCAAGACAAATCTATGTAAAAATATTCAATGCAGCACACACCTACATGATCCTAATGGCTGCTAAACAGAAAACAAACATAACATGGAGGGGGCATAAAATAAGCATTACACAAGACCTACCTCTGCCCATCAAGCAAGAACGCCAAGATCTAGCCCCTTTTTGTTCTTATCTAATTAAGAAGAATATCAGATTTCAAATGCGTTACCCTGAAAAACCTATGTTCAGCTATAAAGATCAAAAATACAAAGCAAAACTGAAGTTAAAACTCCCTTCATCAAAGCATTCAGAGAAGCCCCTAAAGCAAAGAAATAACACAGCAACATAGCCTATAAACTAAAGCTTAGACCAGCTTTTTAAAAGCTATGCTTTAAGGTAAGGCTATAAAACAGTAATACAACGTTCTGTATATATATATATATATATATATATATATATATATATATATATATATATATATAGATATATATATATAGATATATATATATATATATATATATATATATATATATATATATATATATATATATGCCGCGGTGGTGCAGCAGTAGCATTGTTGCCTCACAGCAAGAGGTTCTCCCGTTCGATTCTTGGCTGGAGTGCAGGGAGTGCCTTCTGTGTGGAGTCTGCATGTCCTCCCTGCAGTTGGGTGGGCTTTCGAAAGACATGCGTAAATGGGCGTGCCTTCGTGGAAGGTTGAATGTTGAGCTGGCACCTCAGCATTTGTAAAAATCTACTGCCAATCATTAGTGGACCGGAGTTAAGCTGTGGCGACCCCTAACCAGGAAAAGCCGAAAACAACAACAACATATGTATATATATATATATATATATATATATATATATATATATATATATATATATATATATATATGTGTATTTAGTTCCTGCATTCCAGTTACAAACCATGGTGTTTAAACTACAAATATCATGGCCAAGTGTCTGTCTAAATTCAAAATGCAGTCCTACGGCCAAAAAGCATATAGCAAATGCATTACCTTGTAAAATCAACCCTGCTATCTCCAAATACTCAGCAAACAGTACAAATTCCTGTATAAAACTAAAGTTAACTACAAAAGAAGTCTACACAAGCTCTCCACATTGTTCTTAATAAATCTAAATACACTGTATAGCCGAAAATTGCTAAAAAAACAAAAACAAAGCAAGAAGAGAATAATTGAAACACTCCCAGCCACAGCAAATATCCAACCAAGCATAAATAAAAGAATTCTACCACTTTTGAAGATCCAGAGAGCTGTCTGTGTGAGCAAAAACGGGAAGTAACAATACCCAGATCCATGCAGTGTTAGGAGGTCAAATGTCTACTTTCTCTGAAGGTCAGGAGCAGCAAAGCTCTACTGGGAACTGCAAGGCTAAATATACAGCATTAAAACTAACTGGAATCAATGGAAATAAGGAAGCATATGAAGAAAAGCCACTAGGTAATAAAATAAGACTTTTACAGGCACAATTAAAGGACTCAACAAGTGCTAGGCAAATGTCTAAGAAATGCAATTTTTTCTCTTTGTACTGTTGCAAGTTTTGCAAAAGGCTGTATGTGTTATAATGGAAGTGTATCTTGCAGTGCCAAATGTGTAAGGATAAAGAGAAATGTTTATTTATCTACTGAACTTTGCAGGGAAGATGGGTCTGTTTAGAATTCAACAAGCTGTTGCAAGACTTCTGTTTGCATCTATTTTAGTATTCCTTTTTGGTCTGTGTGTAGATATGCAAAGCTAGTTAGTACTAAGTAAAGTTAAAAAGCTGTCCTCAGCCGGGAATAATGCACGTAGATACAGCAAGGTGTTTCTGTTCTTTAAAAAAAAAATGGGCCGGATTTACAATGGCTTGCACGGAGTCTAAGAGGAGTAAGACTCCAAGCATCCATCATGTCCGAAGAGCGATCCAAGAACAGCCTGTAGGGGAATGTAAGAGAGCTCCTAAAATGGCTCTTACATGGACAGGGCTGGGACATGCAAATCACCTCAATTGCAGGTGAAAGGCATGCAAATGAGGTAAATTTGCAATTCAGGAAACCCAAACCTGTCCGAGTAAGAGCAGTGTTATTTGTAGAAATGTACTCAGTTGACAACTGAGTACCATTCTGCAAATAGTAAAACAGAGCCGTGACAGCTCCAAATAAAGGTTGCATCCAGTGCAGGAAGCATGTCAATGGCCAAATATATGGCCATTGGAAATGTTCCCTGATGCAAAATTAAAATAAAAATATATATATTTTTTGACGATTTCCGATGTTTAAGCGTAGCGCAGCGCTGCGCAAATGGGCTGCACTCTAAAACACAGAATACTACAAATTAAAACCCACAAATGTGGATTTTATTGAAAGTTGTAATGTACAATGCAAGGGAATGGCAGGCTGAAGACAAGATGGCCACCAAGTAGAGGTTGCTAAGGGGGGAAGCTCAGTCTAAGACATGTAACCAAGCATTAGTAGGCAATCCTATGTAAATGAGTGTTAGGATAGTGAATCGCTAGTTTACATAGCAAATGAGCACAGTCAGTGGAGTGTAGGAGTAGGATATGGGGAGTAACAGAGTAGAAGATAGGTGACATCACGAGGGGGATATGTATGAAAGAAGTGAAGCTCATTGGAGCAGAGTGGTATGTGTCCGCTGTCATTTAGACATCATGGAAAGAGGTGTGTCAACAGGAAGGCTAGGTAAAGGCAAGAAATGGAAGGTGTATGCCGTGGATAACACCAAAGTTTCTTGCTGAGCGGGTATGCGTGCGTGTGCGCGCCTGTAAACTTGAGTAAGACAGAGTGCACGCGTGGAAGCGTTTAAGCCAGAGTAAGCTTGTATAAGGCTGTTTAAAGAGTTGTAAGCGTGTTTAAGCTGGTGTGAGCGCGTTTTAACCTGAATAAGCAAGTTTTAGTCCGTGTAAGCATGTGTGCGTGCGTGTGAGCTGCTGTGCACGTGTTTGCACTTGTGTGAGCGCGCTTCCCCCTGAGGAAACAGAAAGGAAAAAGGAAGCACAACAAATAGTAGGAAGCTACCAGGGAGTACTAGCAGAGCTAGCAGGTGAAAACAATCAGAATCAGGCAATTACAGAGGCAGTATACTAGCCCAGCCCAGCCTAGCACTTAAAACTCTGCCAACAACAGTCCATTATGTTTCTCACAACAGACACTGCATTAAGCTAATAGAAGTGAAAACTGAAAAAGCTTTACTGAGACAAAGAAATGTTAGGGGCTGCCATTGCTGTTATAAGGTGACATATGCAACATGCTGAGGGTGGTGACAATGGAAATGCTGCTGGACAACCCACTGTGAGGAGATGGAGAAGAGTGTACAGGCCCTGGGTAACCTACCAGGGGCTACATGAGCTGGAGATAGTGGAGCGCTATAGAGTGGACAGAGACCTCCTGCAGCAAATTGTTGAGCTGTGCAGGCCATGCCTCACACACAGAACAAACAGAGGGGAACCCATCCCAGTGGAAACCAAGGTATGTGTTGGCCTAAGAATATTAGCAACAGGTGCCTTCCAGAGACCAACTGGTGATATGATAGGGATATCACAGGCATCAGCATCCAGGGCACTACACCAGTTCCTGGATGCCATGTCAGCACATGTCGGTGATCATGTATATTTCCTCAATTCCTGTGAGGTATTGGCCAGTAATATGCGTCTCTTCCAGCAAATAGCGGAATAGCCTGAGGTAGTGGGTGCAATAGACTGCACGCACATATGCATCAAAGCACCAGCCGGTGAGCAGGGTAGGGTCTACTTCAACCCCAAGGGCTTCCCCTCCATCAACTGCCAGGTCATGTGTGATGCCCAGGGCAGAATACTGAATGTGTGTGCTGGCTGCCCTGGAAGCTACCATGATTCCCATATCTGGCATCTGATGCAGCTGTACCAGACATTTGCCAATGGGGACATCCCACATGGTCACCTAGTGGGGGATGCTGGCTATGCACTGGAGCCGTGGCTGATGACACCCATCAGAAATGCACACACACCTGAACAGGAATGCCATAATGAGGCACACGCACAAACACGTAATGTAATAGAGCGTGTGTTTGGGCTGCTCAAGTCATGGTTCCAGTGCCTGGACACATCTGGTGGAGCCTTGCAGTACTCACCAACTACATGTACCCAAATTGTCATGGTATGTGCTATGCTACATAATATGATCCTGCAAAAACAGCTGTAGCAGGACCAGCATAGGCCTGGGCCAAACAGCCCCCCACCATTGCCAAGGCCATCACAGGCAGAGAGTGACTCGGAGGAGGAACAACCTGAGTCTGCCCCAGTAGGCAGAAGAAGGCGTGCCCAGTATGCTTTGGCCTTGGCAAAGAGGCAATGCATAGCACATACACTGGCTCAGTAGGAACTCTGGAAATGATACCCCTCTCCAACTCACACATAAAGTAAAAGGGATGCCTAAGTTGACACTACCTGCTTCCAAACATGTGCAGGGAGTGTAGCATGTGCATCCGACATAGGCAGCCCTGCAGCACCACCTAAGGTATGAATGCCATGTGTTAAGTAATATAAAGCAGTGCTAAACAGCAATTACCACCATGTAGTGTATGCAAACAAAATCGCACACACCAACTAGCACAACTGTGGTCAATGTTCAGTAATATTGGGCAACGTCTGGTCTAAGTAGGGCATAGCTGAACAAAAGCCAACATGCTCATATTTGCTTAACAGGCCCTTAAGCAGTCTGGTCTGCTCAGTATGAAAATATAAAGCAGTGAGAGGCCTAGAACCCAGGATACTGTACATTACAGCCAAAGTACTGAACCACTAAATCATGACAGCATTGCAGTAGTCCACTTGTTTGATGGAATGTTGATAAGTCTATGCAAAGTATTCCATGGAAACCCTGCAGGCACAGCATAATCCTTGTTGAGTTATGACACAAAGGTGAGTCATGCAGTGAGAACAGAACCTGACTTCCAACACACACAGTATAAATGTTAATATTGGTCATGTTCGCACACATCAGCAAATGTAGTGGACCTCAGATAGCAACATACTGAAGGGTCACACTGGGCATGCTCACACACTTGAATAAATGAGACAAATGTCAGGCAAAAAAACATGGAATGTCAGAACTGGGCATGCTCACACACTTAGGCCATGTCTGAGTACAGCAGTGGGCCATGCATATCTGGAAGTTGCATGTGTTAACCCAGGAACCTGTCACTATACAGCAATCCGCTCTGTGCACACAGTTATATGACAACAGACACATCTATAATATAGTGGAACCCTGTCATAATCAAATATGTTCTGCAGATACTGAAGTTCTTCATGGAAACTGGTAAAGCAAAGATGATAAAGACCGGCAAACAGTATCAGCAATAAACATTGTGCATCTTGAACATTAGCATAAGTTCAGAGGTCGATACTAAGCTATCTGCCCTAGGGCATGTACAAGCCTAGCCAGAGTGTGTTTGGCATTTGCAACCCTGCCAGATTACTACACTGTGTATGTGAATAGTAGGTCACACAAGATAGCCCATGTACGTTTATGCTAGTGTGCCACTGTCTAGCAGGAACACAGAAGATATCCCAGGGGTAAATATACAATCACCCATACAGTTGTCAAGATGTCTCCAGTAGGTGGTCAGTGGGTGGCTCTGCCTATGTGAAACTGGGATTACATTCTGTAGTGAGTGGAGCCTCTGGGATAAGAATCTGTCCCTCCACAATGTCCTATTAACATCTGTGCTGAGGTATACGTCCCTGTAGTGTGTAGCTCCAAGGGAGTTGGACATCCTGAGGTGGAGCATGTCCAGCAATTCTGGTTTGGGTATAGCTGTAAACAACAGACACACATCATATCTGCGTAGGTGGTAAGCGACTGAGTAGAGCTAGAGTTACTACATCTGAACTATGCAGGGCATCTGTGTGAGTCCCTAGATCTGCTTGGTGAGGACTGTCCGTGGCCAGTACAGTTGCTGCAGGTGTCAGGTAAGATACACCTCAAATGTGGCATTGTAACCAAGCATGGATGTGATGAGTATAGGGGCACAATGACCTCACTCGATCTAGATGTAAAACCATATGGGATAAGGTGGCACACATAGAAGGTGTGCCAACCACTTTGGCAACGTGAATGTTATAGGCGACAGTACGAACAAGTGATGTCCCCAAACCCCTAACAACTCCTACCGTATGTAATAGAGTACTGCCTATGTGGTAATGGGTGGGCATGTTGTTACTCGCAAAGGGGATGACTATGCAACTAATGGCATTTAGCTGTAGGCCATGGCTCAGGCACCAGTCATCCATCTCTGTGAGACCCTGATTGAGTATGCATGTGGCAGCTGGAGAGTTGATCATGGCACCCAATTTGCAGTCAAGTGCAAAAATGTTCAGCCATATTCCCCCTGTGATAGCCTGTACGTAAGACAAATATATACTGAACAAGAGAGATCCCAGGACCAAGCTGTGTGGGATGCCATGTGTAACTGGTGTATAGTCAGACATGGCACCTGCAATTCTGACCATGTGGGTGCTATCCCTGATCTAGGTATCAATCCATTGTGTGAGATATGTGTCCAAATTGATGCTAGTGAGCCTATGCATAATGGCCCAGTGGGTTATTGTGTTGAATGGTTTTACAAGGTTCTGGTAGGCTGTGTAGACAGCCGTCCCTATGTCGATGGACCTGTTAGCCATTTAAAGAATACCTACAGGTTCAAGAGGCAAGATCTGCCCACAACAATGCTGAAATGAGTAGGACACAGTGTCTGTAGGTTCCCGATGTCTATGTGTAGGAGTCCTATGACAATATGCTCCATAGCTTTGCAGAACAGGCTACATAGGCTTATAGGGCAATATTGTCTGTAGTCCGTTGTGGCACCAACTCTGTGGAGCGGGACCACTGTCGCAGTACGCCATTCCTTGGGTACATATCCTGTGGTAACTCCGATATTGAACAGTGATGTAATGTGAGGGTTGCGTTTGTCATGATGCTCGTGTATAATGCAGGCTGGGACACCATCTGGTCACATTGATACTGTGATGTACGCTGTGGGGAGAGCAGCACTCACCTGTTACTGTGTGATGTCAGGGAGGTTATACTCTGTTGGGATGGATAGTTGCTCCTTAGGGGGGATGGGTGGAAGACATCTGCATTGAACCTGTTTGCTAGGATGTAGGCAATGCCAGTGGGTTCAGGGTAGGTTTAGTCAGTATGCAGTAACTCACAGCATATCAGTGAGTGTCCAGCCAGGTTCCTGACATAAGTGAAGAAGGCCATGTGATAGTCCTACGTGTCAGGTGCAATTGTCTGGTAGAAGCGGCCCTTAGAAAAGTCCATGAGTGATTGTAGCTGTCTGCTAGTACAGATCACAGATGCCTTCCCAGTCTGGGATTGTGCTCTATCATGTAGTAGTGTCCTCCTGATGTTGTACAGCTTATTAATAGCTGGGGTCTACCAGACAGGTCCCCTGCCATTGTAGTAGTGGGTCTTGTTGTTATTTGGGATAGCACAATCCATGCAGTCCACTAGGTGTCCATAGAATGTGTATGTAAAGGATGCAGCAGTGTGAGCCGTATATGCCACTGTCTCAGGATCTCTGAAGGATACCACCTTGCTTTGGTGAAGTAAGATGTTGGCTCATGAGAAGTTCACCAAGATTACCCAGGATGGGTGTGTGGAGGGTATATGTATGTCCTGTGAGATACATGTAGGTTCTGACCTTACCAATGAGGGGTATATCGCTGGTGTGGAACATAGAGTCCCCATGTTGGTGATGAGCAGGTCCAATATGTATTCCCCCTTGTGGCTGTGCTGACTGGTTGTGCCAAAGCATATGAGTCCACAAATTGTAGTGACTGTTGGGTGAGGTTGTCGGGGCTTGAGTAGTATCCCCAGTCAATATGTGTGTATATGAAGTCACACAATATAATGGTGTCTGTGGAGACCTTCATATTCTCCATAGCTCCCACAAAAGCTGAGCGTGGTTCCTGAGTTTGAGAGTGTGTTCTGTAGCAGGCAACAAACTGAAAGGCAATATTGCACAATGGTAGTTGTATATGTATGGTCTGTGTTGCTTTGTGCAGTGCTACTAACCTGGAGATTTGTGTATCTGTGATGTATATGGATACTCCCCCTAGTTGTGTTGTCTGTTCCAAGTCTTGTTGTCAGACAGCATGGTATGAAACATAACCTGGTAGTGCTGGTGTGCATAAGCGAGCCTGAACCAGGTGTCTGTCAGTGCACAGATATTGCTCTCCTCCATACTGAGGAGAGTCCTGAGTGGCCACAATATGAGGTTAACACAACTGTTGTTGAGCAGCATTACCCTTAGTTTCATTTAACCTGTAATATCTATGGAGGTGGGTTTGTCTTCTGAGCCCTGCTTAAAAAAGGCATTCTGGTGGTAGCAAGAGCCTTAGCCAGCATACCAAAGTCCAAGGGCGACAGGTGCAAGCTGTCCATAGTGAAGCTACGTGGCATGTTGAGCATGTCACCATACGCTGACAGACACTGTATCCCCTATGAATGAAACAAATTTGTTAGCCAACTGTTACATGTGATATGTGTGTCCGTATACTGTGACATCATAATTGGTGGGTGTAAGATGCTAGACAAGGTCGGGGTCATACTGGCCTGGGCTACATGATCAGAGTGTACCTCCATGTATCATGTCATGTGGTTCAGGGAGTATCGTCTGAGGTTACACACACACCAGCATGGACAATGATGATGCCAGTCTTGTACTTGCTTTGGAGTGACCTGACTGCCAGTGTTATGCGGCAGATCCTGGCACCCAACAGACAGCCCAAAGTGACTATTCCCTTGTCAGGGCTGGTGAGTGGTACGTCAGTGTGTCTGAACATAAGTGTCGCCTATTACAAGTGTATTAGGTGTGTTGTTTAGCCCGAAGGGCAGTGACTTTGTGGCACACTGACATTGTGAACTTTGTGGTATGTGGTTATTGTAGTGGGGTAGCAGGTGTGTATGTGTCTGCTTTGGCGGTCTCTGCTGCTTAGGTAGAGTACATTTACAGCATCCGAATATGTCAATGTGTGCTAATGTGGTTTGAGTGCTGTTGCTAGAGGATATGTGAGACTGATATGTGGTGTGTGTGGTTACCTTCACCACCTGATAGACTGTGCCAGTCATGGGTCGAGAGAGTTCAGCTCCCTGTATGTCTATATAGGTGCATCTCACACATATATCTGAGTTTGTCAGGAGGAGGAGAGGGTTGTCTGTGTACATGAGGCAGATGTGACATTGTGTCAATATCACAATATCCACCAGCTGGACTGAAGAGTACACACAAAACCGATCCCTGGACATGCCAGGATATTATCATGACATACCCTGTAGCCTGATCACAAAGGATCAGTAGGGTGTTACGCGTGTAAAAGAGTATAACAGGGATTAGTGCTCATGTTTGTTAGTGTTTTGTAAAGAGGAGCTGAGAAGGAGTCCAGACTGAATCATGACACCTCCTTCAGCTATGTCATAAATATCAATGTACACCCATATATGTCCTGAGTCAGGGCCAACTGTACCTGAGTGTCAATGCCGACATCATGACAGACAGGCCCATATGTACATACCCATTCCCCACTGACAATAGTCCACATCATCATACCATGAGATATCACATGTAGAATGGATGAGCAGCTACCCCCACTGCCAAAAGCATGGCAGCAGGTGGAATACATTGATTACCAATATGTGTCATGCACAAAACTACAGAACAAACAGATCATGCACCTGAACAGTCAGCTGAGCCGCACCACCTACACAGGATGTGGAACCGTTGAATGTGTCACAGCTACATATGGCACTCCCCACATGTGTTGGTGCACAACACACCATAGGAAGTCAAGTCTAGTATGCCTATGAGGTCTGATCTGCAAGGTCATGGAGTCCATCATGATTGCAGACATAAACAGAGCTATTGGAAGCTGACACACACACAACCCTACCAACTGTGGTATGTTCATGTGTGGATCATGGTTCCCAAACATGCTAGACTGTTTGCAAGGCAGCCACCCAGGACATACATCAATGAACACATATACACATGTGTCACATAGACTTTGAATAGCCCTTTATCAACATCCCAGACACATGTAGTATCCACAAAACCAAGAAGCTGTGCATAAATATGTGTTGACATATGACGGAATGTCATTGTGTCCACAGATAGATCACACAAGGTAAGGATACTGAGGTCATGTCTAAGCTGTTGACACCTGCTGATCCACATGGACCATTCCTGGAATGGCATAAAACAAAGTGGACACACATCACCATGTCCAGTCTGATGATGTCACCATCCTATAAATACAGCAGGAGAAGGAAATCCAGGCAGTAAAACAAATAGCGTGCTGTGTTAATGCATCTCTTTCCAGTATTATAACATAATTAGGTAGTGGGTTGAATTCTGCAAACTGTGTGTGGGGGCGGTGTGTATGTGTGCAGTTTTCTTTGAGAGGTATTCCCTTTCTGGAGACTGGGAAAACACAGTAAAGCAGGTACATTCCTCTTTGGAAAGTCTGATGATGTCACCATCCTACAAATACTACAGGAGAAAAAAAAAAACAGTCCATAAAACAAATAGCACGCTGTGTTAGTGTGTCTCTTTCTAATATCATAACATAGTTAGATAGGGGTTTGAATCCTGCAACCAGGGAGTGTGTGTATGTGTGCAATTGTCTTTGAAAGGAGTGTCCTTTTTGGAGACTGTGAAAACACACTGAAAGAGGTACATTCCTCTTTGGAAAGTCTGATGATGTCACCATCCTACAAATACAGCAGGGGAAGGGAAACCAGCCAGTAAAGCAAATAGTGTGCTGTGTTAATGCGTCACTCTCTAGTATCATAACATAGCTAGGTAGGGGTTTGAATTTTGCAAACAGTGTGTGTGTGGAGGTGTGTGTGTATGTGTGCAATTGTCTTTGAAAGGAGTGTCCTTTTTGGAGACTGTGAAAACAGACTATAAGTGGTACATTACTCTTTGGAAAGTCTGATGATGTCACCATCCTACAAATACTGCAGAAGAAGAGAAACCAGCCAGTAAAGCAAATAGCGTGCCATGTTAATGCGTCTCTCTCTCTGTAGTATTATTACATTGTTAGGTAGGGGTTTGAATCCTGCAAAGTGTATGTGTGTAATTGTCTTTGAAAAGAGTGCCCTTTTTGGAGACTGTGAAAACACACTGAAAGAAGTACATTACTCTTTGGAAAGTCTGATGATGTCACCATCCTACAAATACAGCAGGAGAAGCAAAACCAGCCAGTAGTGCAAATAGCGCGCCGTGTTAATGCGTTTCTTTTCAGTATCATAACATAGTTAGGTAGGGGTTTGAATCCTACAAACTGTGTGTGTGTGTTGGGGGGGTGTGTATGTGCGCAGTTCCTTTTTTGGAGACTGGGAAAACACAGTACAGGAGGTACATTCCTCTTTGGAAAGTCTGATGATGTCACCATCCTACAAATACTGCAGGAGAAGAAAAGCTAGCCGTTCAAGCAAGTAGCGCACCGTGTTAATGTGTCTCTCTCTAATATCATAGCATAGTTAGGTAGGGGTTTGAATCCTGCAAATGCTGACTGTGTGCGTGTTACCGTTTGGCAATGCGGTGTGAGTTTTGCTTTTACTATAGTATGACATAGTATGATGACAACAGTAAGTGCATTGCAGACATCAGGTATCTGCGTGGCAAATATATATGTGTACATGTCCCCTCAATCAGTACATAGGTGTGAAGCCTGCATACTACATGAATACATTTATTTCCATTGACAGGTTGTGCCGCTGCTTCTCAGATTGCAGGTCACATATGTATGTATGTGACACGGCCGTCCACTGTCGTGTTCTGTGGCCAAGGTCATCTGTGGCACACACACCCATGACAGTTACTTAAGAGCAGTGTGAGTGAGGGTATATGCCTGGAGTATATGTCAGACATGGTCATACACAACGAAGTCTGCCAAGAATGGACAGTCTATATAGGTGTATGACTGCCTTGAGGATATGCATTCAGGCCTTTAATGTCTTATGTGATACACTTTGCGACTCCACAATACCTATGGATATGTGGATACCAAGGGACACATGACATAACATGGGTGGGTATGTACACAGTGGTACCCGACATACATGTTGAGGGCTACCACCTGTGTGGTACTGACGGGATAGTATGTTTAGTACATGAGAATGACTATGCCATAGACGGCATACTGCTATACAGCATGTATCACACAACAGGTATCTGTCTGTATGATACCCTTGTGTAGGATATGCGTCCTATCCAGGGAATGTATTGTAGGCCAATCCATGCATTCTCAGATTTGGATGGACACATCCCTAGTGTGTCTGCATGTACCTAAGGGGGCTATATGACACACAGGTGTGGTCACAGTAATGGGTGGCAGTCATCACCACTGGTTAGTATTATAGTGTAGCACCAGAAGGATCCAATTGATACTGGGTTCCCTACTACTGTGTGTCATTTGTCAGGACATCATCCAGTGATTGCTTATAGTCATGCCGTTGAGGTTGTGTATACTACCAGACCGCAAATCATTGACTGATATTAACGGTATCACCCGCAGCATAGTGTCAACCCATGTCATACATATGTCTACCCATGTTATTACATAACTGTAGTAGAATGCATACTGGCCATTGAAAGATGCAATGAGATGTTAACAATGTGTACGACAGGGTATGCCACATGTCCCATGTGTCCACTAAGCACGTACATCCAGACAGTGCGCACCCACCATGTTCACAGATGTACACTTGCTAATCTGTACTGCACACATCACACACGTACTGTCCACTCACTAACACATGCTGGCAATACATCACACATCAGCCAAGTGGCACATGGGTGGATAATACATACTCAGACCTAACAGTGGCGTAAACAATGCTACATTGACAAACAGAGCTTTGATGCATAATGTCTGCATAGATATACCTACAAGGACGTAGTTACACTTTCTTGTTGACAACTTGCTATTATTGCTACACTGCTTTAGTGTCACCCTGCGCACCAGCACCATGTTAGCCTGTCCCTCCGTCAATAATGCAGATGACAGGAGGCGGCACAGGTATCATCATATGCATAGGGCATTTTGTTGTTTGCCAGAGCCTGACATTGACCCATCCAATCGACATGTCTGTGTGTGTGTGTGTGTGTGTGTGTGTGTGTGTGTGTGTGTGTGTGTGTGTGTGTGTGAGGGACAATAGTACAGCATGGGCCAATGTTGATGTAATGTGTGTGTGTATGTGTGAGCCCTAGTTGTTTGGTTAATGTGTGTGTGTCTGCATGCACACAGCTCCACCATGTGGCTGCCATATACGGTGGTTTGTGGGACAGCCACAGACTGTACCTGCTTGGCTGTACAGATCACTGTCTCCGGCCACGGACACAGTACCTGTGCCTGGCAGGGGTGCTACGGACAGTATCAGGTACCAACCCTGGCTGGGTACTGTCATCAGAGGCAGAGGTATGACGACTGGACCCATGTCCCTGCTGGGACTGGCCAGAGCCATGTTCATGTGGTCTACTGGGATGGACAATGGACAGGCCAGTGCCAGCATTGCTGTGGCTGGTACTGCCACTACAGGAGCCGCTGTGAACTGTGGGCCATCTGCAACCACTGCCAGCTGTAGCTGTTGCTGGCATGCGTCCACGACAACTTTGCAACCGTCCCGCATGGTCCTGGCTCAAGGAAGACATGTTGTGGAGGGCATCTATTGTCTCTCCCCAATGTCTATCAATGACCTTGGTGTACATCTGGATGGCACCGGCAAGGTCACGGATGCTGTCATTGATAGCAGTGTAATGTGCCCTCTGCACCCTAAGTCCCTACCTGGTGTACCGTTCCATACGTGCCTGAGCCTACATTACAGCCCGGAACATAGTGGTCATCGTAAGACCTGTGAGGGCACGCCTGCCAGGGGCAATACATCCAGTGGTGCTCCCCCGAGAACCCCTGGACCTCCGCCTATGTGGTACTGTTCCGTGTCTACGGCTATGGCTGCTGTGAGGGGATGCAAGTGCCATGGGTACCACACTCTTCTGGTTAATGCCAACGGTATGCTGTCCCTCCCCTATGGACATTGGTGATGAGGGATGTAATGGCAGTATGAGTGTGCGCATAGATGGGGTTGAACGCTGTGTACTGCCGATTGGTGGACCAACGTCAGACCCTGTCAAATCTCCCTGTGCCAAAATACATGTGTCATCATCACCACTATCCATGGCAGTGGCTTTAGGTCGCCTGCTGCTTTCGCCAACCCCTACCTCAGCACCTGTGAGAGGAAGACAGGAAACACACGTTATGGTCTGCACATGCACACATGCACACATGAACACGTGCACACATGCACACATGCACACATGAACACATGCACACATGCACACAGGAACACATGCAGACAGGAACACATGCACACTCCTCACTACAGCAGATAGACACACACAACAGAAATCCAAATCATACTCAATACTGGTTGAAGGTGGGTGACAGTATCACAAGGCAAACAGTCACGTCACACGTGTCAGCATGCAGAATAAGTGTTTATCAAGTCCATGCAGTGTGAGTGTAGACAGCCATAGTTAATGACAGTGTACATGGCTGTGGTGCATGTGTGTACATGTTCAGTAATTGCCTACACCCTGGAACACAATGTGTACAAGGACATGACATTTCTGTGCAAGTATTATAAGCTCTGCAATGTCCTGTGCACCATCACACACAGGTATACATACCATGGCTGCATGTGTTATCTGTGTGTCAAATGGATTTCCATGTCTGATTGCAGTGTCTGTGTCTGTAGCAGGTAATTGTGGGCACAGGTGTAGCACATGCATGCTATGTACACACACAGGATGAGTGGTGCATGTATACGTGATGGGATACCAACCCTGGACATGGCCATTGTAACAGTATGGGGTATAGTACCATTAGCCATCATCATCATGCATCATGTGGTCACTCAAGGCCACTAAAGTGTGCTAGACCACCGCCTAGCATGCTGTACCTGAACTGCAGTGCCATGGCTAAGTTAACAAATTACGCAGCCATGTTGCACAAGGTTGTGTGAGGTGCCCAATAGGGAGCATTGCCTAACATGACTGTGTTATGTGTTGAGGAGTGTTGCACAGTCCCATGCTAGGCCCCTACCCCTCAGGTATTTTATGTGTGGTGTGCGGATGACATGTGGGATACTGAAGTGTGACCTGGCAGCGGGTGTCCGGTTACACTATGTGAAGCATGTTGAGGTGCACTGCGTATAACAAACGTGTTATGTTGTGTACATGTGTGTCAACTATGCCTATCCAATGTGCAGTACAGTGTTGCCACATTTGTATCTGATGCTCTGTGCATTGCATGTGATTGAGGCAGCTACTGACATTACTGAGATGTTTCATGGCTCACAGCAAACATGCACAGCGTGCATTATGTGTAGGTGTGTTATGTGTACATGGCCTACACCTCACCTATGACATGCACAGTTCAATACCAAGTTTAAAGTGTTAACACACTCACCAGCATGTAACGTCTGCCCTGCTGTCACACCAGAGGGACCTGCAAGAATATGACACAGTTTGTCAGTGGTCACAACTGTGGCATTGCTACTGTGAGTGTGCTAAACTTCAGTAGAACAACAGGCATAGGTGTACAGATACTATTCAAATTATCAGTATTGCACACAATAGGCAGCACAACTGCTAAACACAGTACACATCTCACACATACATAATATAACAATACAGGTAACAGTAGTCTACAGCTAGGGCATGTTACCTGCACGCTCCATGTCACCATGCTGGGTGGCTCCGGCCTCCATGACAACACATGTGTGATGTTGGTGCTGCTGTAGGCCAGGAGCCACCACACTTAGCAGCAGTTCCTCCACTCTGGTGAGGGGGGGATGTATGGCCACCCCACCACCTGTGGCAAGCTGTTGTCTGTGGATATCAGATGCACACTGATGGACATGTCTAATTAAATCACTGCAGTGATGGCATACCTGCTCATATGTCCGGTTATGCATGCCTATGTCATTTACCCGATGAACAAGTTCTTGTCACAGTGCAGTACGCTCCTGCTGGTGCTGGCTGGCCCTGGAAAACAGCAGGGTATAGTGCTGAACCAGGCTGTGGTGGATTTCCTGTTCCTCTGTGGCTGTGTAGCAAAGATTCCTGTGATGAGCCATAAGCCTGGAAGACAAGTAAACGATATGTGAGAGCAAGTCATGTGGCACACTTAACATTATACAGTACAGATGTCAGTTAACTGCCATATATAGCATCTGCACGTCTGTCAGAGGATCCACACATTCAATACCACATATCAGTGCTCAGCCCACAACTGGCTGACAGTGCCTGCCACACTCCATATGGCACACCAGTATACACCAGTACTCGGCTCATTGTTTGGGATCCAATGCACAGCCTGCCAGGGGGGTACATATCAAGCTAATGCATGCAGAAATATGTCATCCATTGCAATGAATGTGAAGTACAGTTACAGTATAACCAGTAACCCACCCTAGTTGTTGATGCCATACCCCTACCTAACATATGCGCACAATTGTTAATATAGCTGGCATACTGCTGTAACAGAGTATACATGTTGCTAGGTACACACGCAAACCCTGCATCACACATGTGATTGTGGACATGGTACAGGCATCATTACACACACATCAGACATTCATACAATACACAAATGTATGCTGACACAGATGAGCATTTCCTGTGTACCTTACAGTGCGGTGTGCCCCTACTTACAGATACCTATGCCTGAGGAATGTAATCTGTGCAGACTACAGGAAACAAACAAGACAGTGTTACCAGGGAATGTGAACATACACCATACTGTGCTGTTTAGGCCTACAGCTTCAGGTGGTACAACAGTTCAAATGTCGGCTGGATTCACCAGCAGTACCACTTACTGAGCATACATGTATTGCTTCAGCCTATGATGGGACACCTCAGTCGTACACAAGAAACTACGTCACAACATATGCCATCCTACTATGTCTGCATCCCAATAACTGACACATCTTTCTCTGGCCTCACACTTAGGACACAAACGACCATGACACAAATAACCTCACACTTAGCTATCACACCATTACAGACCTTGCATACATTCACTGTCACACTCATTCCACCTCACATAGCAGGTAATGCACTGTGTACATGTCTGTGTGCATTGTGTCATAAGTAGGTAATACGCTATTGTCCCTGGGGCCTACAGCAGCCTAGCCATATGCTACCCTGGCCTTTGACACACATGTAATTAGATTTCACTTCCTCATGTCAACCGGATACACAGAGGTGATTCCCAGGGCGTGTTATCTATCCCCCAGACAATCATCAGGGGTATGTCTGACATCTGCTACTGAGGAGCCTTGTTTGTTCATGCTGGGTGGTTTACTCCAGAGTATGGCATATTTGCCAATAAGAGCCTATCCCTCCAGCATGTGCTGTTTAGTGAGGTTGTGGGGATTAGGGACCTAGGCCATGTAGCCCAGTGGGATTGTGAGGTGTTGACATGGTGGTTGTCTGACTGCTATGGGTGTGGCATACCTCTGTATGTTCAGCAGAGGTAAACTCTGGGTGGACGGTATGCAACGCACTGTAGCTGTGGTTATGTGAGTCAGTCTGCATAGGGTATATGTTTCAGGGCAGTATTACCCTTTATGAGGTATGTCTGTGGCCTTTCCACTTGCTGTAGTTGTCATGTGAGGTACATACCACATGGGGCATTGTGATGAGTACAGGGGAACACTGACCTATATTTCCGTACATGACACATCGTTTGTGATGAGACGTACCATGTAGACAGATTACAAGACTAGTGTGGCAATGTGAATATCAAAGGGGAGGCTACTGTCCACCTGTGTCCCATGTTCTCTTCTGACACCTTCAGTGTTAGCCAGGCAACCACCTATCTGGTAGTTAGTGTGTAAAGTGTTTTGGAATGGGGTATGGCACTGCAGTATCAACACTGGTGTTCAGTCCATGCCTTGGTGACCAGGCACCTGTTGCAATACGTCTGACCCTGTGTCTCCCTCTCTCACTATATATATATATATATATATATATATATATATATATATATGAATATTTATATACATATATATTTATATATCGCTCTATATGCTCGACAAGCCACGATGCTTCGCTAGGGATGGCTTGCACCTGTCATCCCTGGGCTTTCGGATATTGGCAATGGCTCTTGCTACCCCCATAGTGCCTTTTTTAGGCAAGGCTCAAAAGACAAACCCACCTCTATAGGTATCACAAGGGATAAGAAACTAAGAGTAATGCTACTCAACGCCAGAAGTCTAAACCTCAAGATGCACGCACTTGAAACTCTCCTTAGCATGGAGAACATCGATATATGTGCAGTAACAGAAACCTGGTTCAAGGCTCCCGAGAGCACCCCAGCACTACCAGGTTACACCTCATACCATGCTTTTCGGCCCCAAAACTTGGACCAAACCACAAAAGGAGGGGGAGTATCAATATTCGTCAAAGATACCCACACCTCCAGGTTGGTGGCACAGCACGAAGCATCAGAGACTATCCATGTGCAACTAACAGTGGGTAAAACTGCCTTCCAGTTTATAGCCTGCTACAGACCACCCTCCCAAACCCAAAAACCCCACCCGGCCTTCCTGAGAACACTGGAAAATATGAAGGTCTCTCCAAACACCATTATATTGGGCGACTTCAACTACCCAAACATAGACTGGGAGCATTACTCTAGCTCCAAGACCCTAGCCCAAAGGTTCCTAGAATTTATAAACTCAAATGCTATGGAACAACTTGTTACCACTCCCACAAGAGGGGAAAACATACTGGACCTGATCACCACCAACATGGGGACTCTGCTCCAGACCAGAAGTGTATCCCTCACTGGTAAGATCAGACCATAAACTAATCTCACTGGATATTCACATCCCGACTCCACCCCCTACCCTGAAAACCACAGTGAAAAATCTTCTCTAAAGCAAATTTCACACTCCTCAAAACCGAGGTGTAATCCTTCAAAGCCCCCGGGCCTGTGGAAAATACGGCCCAGACCGCAGAATCCTTTTTAAACGCATTCTATGAACACCTTCAGGAATGCATGGATCATGCAATCCCAAATAAAACCAAGACCCAATCCTCCAAAGGCAGACGTCCTGTCTGGTGGGCCCCAGCCATAAACAAGCTATACAATAGAAGGAGGAGGAAGCTACTACATGATAGAGCAAAATCCCAAAAAGTGAAGGCATCTCTGATCAGTATTAGCAAAAATCTATGGGCACTCATAAAATCGTCTAAGGCCAGCTTCGAGAGAAAAATTGCACAGGACACTAAGGATAATCACAAGGCTTTCATTAGTTATGTTAGGAACCTGGGTGGGAATTCCCAGATATGCTCAGAATTAGTCCAAAATGACAAAAAATACACCGAACCCACAGACATTGCCAACATCCTAGCTGACAGGTTCAGCGCAAACTTCTCCCCCTCCCACCAAAAGGGCAAATATCTATCCCAGCAGAGTGCTGCCCCCCTGACATCTCAGATGTTCAGGTAAGAGCTGCCCTCTCCAAGGCAAAAAACACAGCATCAATGGGACAAGACGGTGTCCCGGGCTGTGTCCTACATGAACTCCAAGAAGAGCTAAACCCAAACATAAAACTACTGTTCAATCTCAGCCTTACTACAGGATATGAACCCAAAGAGTGGCGTACAGCAACAGTGGTCCCTCTCCACAAAGGTGGTGCCTCAACGGATCCTGGAAACTATCGCCCCATAAGCCTGACTAGCTTGGTCTGCAAAGCTATGGAAAGGATCATCATGGACCTCATAAATAAAGATATTGGGGACCTACAGACCCTGGATCCTACCCAGTTCGGCTTTGTTAAGGGCAGATCCTGCCTCTTAAACCTGGTTGATTTCTTTGAAACAGTCACCAAGGCCATTGACGAGGGGAAGGTGGTCCACACAGCCTACCTGGACCTCGCAAAAGCCTTCAATACAATACCCCACTCTGGAATTATAGATAAACTCACCAGCTTAAATATAAATCCCTATGTCACTAGATGGGTTGCAAACTGGCTCAAGGACAGAACCCACATGGTTAGAATTGCTGGAGCCATGTCAGACTCCAAACCAGTTACAAGTGGTGTCCCACAAGGCTCAGTCCTGGGACCTCTCTTGTTCGGTATATATTTCTCGGAGGTACAGGCCAACACGGAAGGACTGTGGCTGACCAAGTTCGCAGATGACTGCAAACTGGGCACCATAATTGACTCTCAAGCCAACATAAGCATCCTCCAAAAGAGCCTCATAGAAACAGACAACTGGTGCCAGAGCCATGGCCTCAAGCTAAACGCTAAAAAGTGTATAGTCATCTCCTTTGGCAAAAATAAAGTGCCCACAAATTACCACATAGGTAGTAATCCATTAAGTACAGAAGAAGTAATTAGGGACCTGGAGACCCAAGTTTATAGCAATCTCTCACTTGACAACCACGTGGCCAAAGTGGTTAGAAAAACATTTTATATAGCCCACCTAATCATGAAGGGATTCACATATAGATCAGGGGAGGTCATCGTGCCTCTTTACTCATCCCTCATTAGGCCCATAATTGAGTACAATGCCCCTTTTGGGATGTACCTTACCAGACACCTGCAGCAACTGGAAAGACCCCAAAAGTACCTCACCAAGAGGATCAAAGGGCTCAAACAAATGCCATATACTGCCCGGTTAAAGAAATTCCAGCTCTACTCAGTGGCATTCCGCCTGCTCAGAGGCGATCTGTGCCTGACGTATAAAGCCATGTCCAACCCGGAATTAATGGACATGCTGCACCTCAGAAAATCCAAATCCCATCGAGCTAAGCGCTCGAGAGACTTGAACCTCAGCACTGAAATAAATAGGACATGCTGGAGGGACAGATTCATAACCCAGAGGCTCCCTTCACTCTGGAATAAAATCCCAGTCCAGGTTAGGCAGAGTCCCTCATTGACTCTCTTCAAGAGGAATCTTGATGAGTGGATGGGAGATCGTAGGTTTACCCAGGTATCACTTCTGTGTCACTGTTAGACAGAGGCACAGTATACTAACCTCAAAAAGGGCATAGCAAAATTAATTTAAAATGGGTGACGAAAGCCAAACACACTCTGGCTAGGCTTATAAATGCCCTAGGGCAGATAGCCTAGTATGAACCTATGAACCTATATACATATCTATATCTATCTATATATATCTATATACATATATATATATATATATATATATATATATATATATATATATATATATATATATATATATATATATATATATATATATATATATATATATATATATACATATACATATCTATATATATCCATAGATATCCATATATATCTTTATATATCTATATATATCTATATATGTATATCTATATATATCTATCTATATATATATATATATATATATATATATATATATATATATATATATGTATATATCTATATATCTACATATATATATATATATATATATATATATATATATATATATATATATATATATATATATATATATATCTGTATATGTATATATGTATATATATATATATATATATATATATATATATATATATATATATATATATATATATATATATATATATATATATATATATATATATATATATATATATATATATATATATGTGTGTATATATATATATACACATATTTGTAAACAGCCACTGTTGTACATATACATGCACATATATGCACATATACTGCCCACCTTTCATGATGGGAATATCAATTATGGAACAGTTGTGAGACATACAATTATGTAATAATATTGCACAGTGTTGTGCAGAATGCATTTCGCTGTCCTCAGGCCGTATAGCCGTAGCAGACCTCACTGGCTGTAACTCAGTCCCACAGCATTTAATCACCACATGACATATACCTGCACTGCTTGCTGTTTTCAATGCCACACACTACAACCTACATAGATATGTGCACATAGCAACCTTCAAATACATATATATGTCCAGCCTTCACTAACAGTTGCAGTATGTCCCTTGCCCTATGCACATCTGTATATACATATAGATACGGACTGCTACCACATAAGGAGTGTTCACAGAATGTAGAGTACCCTTCAGACACATCATTCGGATGCCAGCAAATACATCTGTGTTACATACTTTACCTTTGTATTTCTCACCTCAGTCTGTTGTACCTGTTGATGTTTTTTTTTTTATTTGTTTAGGTTGGTGTTTTACACTGCCTGTGTTTGGTTTTTTTTTTGTTTTGGTCGGTTGGTGTCTCCAACTGCCTCTGTTTGTTGTTTTTCTTTTGTTTTGGTTGGTGTCTCCAACCGCCTCTGTTTTTTTTGGGGGGTTGGTGTCTCCAACTGCTTCTGTTTGTTGCTATTTATTGGGTTGGTCTCCAACTGCCTCTGTTTGTTTGTCTGTCTGTCTGTCTGTCTCTCTTGCTCGCTCTCTCTCTCCAGTTGCTGCAATGATATTATTGCATGTGTGGACAGCAAGTACAGGCTGCTTTTGTAGGTATCTGCACATATGCATGTGATGGCCTCTGCACCACTTGGTGCCCACCATTTAGTGACTGCATGCAGCCTGTTGTGTGGTAATTGAAGTTCTCACTGTGATTGCAGGACACTACTATAAAATTATAGGTTAGGTAGGTGTAGGCCTTTCAGTTTTGCAAGGTGGGGACCATGCTTGTTTGCTGTGGACACTGTTGTGTCAGTCAGAAGGTTGGTATATGTCTCATATCTGAAGCTGGGTTGTAGCCAGTGAAATGCATGTTGTGCTGAAACCTGACTGTTGCTTCTTCCAGTACACTCTTCTCAGTGTGTAAGTTTACTCACACCTCCTAATGCTAACACTGGATACATGGGAGTATGTACTTTCTTTTGGAATTAGCGAATTAACTGGCATACAACAGTAGTTATTGCAATGTATTTCTATGGCTTTCCTATTTTCCCTTTACATTTACTCCTTGTAATGCATGTTATATTTCTTTATTGCAATGTATTCCTATGGCTTTCCTATTTTCCCTTTACATTCACTCCTTGTAATGCATGTTATATTTCTTTATTGCAATGTATTCCTATGGCTTTCCTATTTTCCCTTTACATGCACTCCTTGTAATGCATGTTATATTTCTTTCAGCACCAAGTTATCATATATCTGCTGTGGCTTAGTGGTACATCATGCAGACAGGTGAGTCCAAGGTGTGGGGTTTGAGACTGACAAGGACATATTATTTTTCTGCTGAGCAATACAAGGGCCTTGTCATACAGAGTGACAAAGGCACTTTTAAGCAGTTGTAAGTGAGTTGGCGTGGGTTTGCACGACGCTTAGCGATGGTAAGCGATGCTTAGCGATGCTAAGCAACGCTTAGCTTAGCTTATTGTATTTTAGCAATACTAAGCTTAGCTTAGCTTATTTTATGTTAGCAATAGTAAGCTAAGCTTGGCATAGCTTATCATATCTTAGCAATGCTAAGCTAGGTGCACACATGCGCACACTGGTGCAAACCCGCTTACTACTGTTTACAAGTGCTCACTCCCTCTAACCCTTGGCTCATGTCTTTGACAGAAAAGTAAATGGGGAGATAGGAATGTGGTGATAAAGGGTGCTCAAAGAGGGGAAGACAGTAAGGAAACTAGCTTGGGATGTACACGATGGGTGTGGAGAAGGTCCATAGCTGCCCATTTCTTTACCAGCAACAGCTGTGCATATGCAATACATTAGGTGGGTTATTTGAAACCTTCCACCCCTGTGACAGTGGTGAGGACATCTACGTATGCTGTACTACCAATTATGAATATCAGGCACATGCACTGTTTGTGAACTGTTATACTGTCATTAGTATGTTACTCACATCTGAACAGTTTGTGGTTTGTGTTGGCATTAGCACAGTCTGCTCAGGACAACTGGACATATTTCTGTACTGTGTATGCCTACGTACACCCTTGGTTGTGCCTGACTACATGGGTATATAGTACCTTTGGGTAGGGGTGCAGAACTGCAGTGTGCATTATTTATTATCGTGTGATGTTTATCTTACTGAACATGCAGAGTTGCTGTGTACCTGTAAGTCTATGAAGGCTTGTAGTCTGTCTGAGTAGCTCCCACCTGTGGACATATCCAGATGGTAGACAGAGGTCAGCCTAGTATTCTTTGACTGTACACCACAGCAGTCTTTTCAGCACCTGAACAATGGCATTGTCACAGGTGGTTGCTAGCAGTACATGGCTACATCTTTTGCTATTTCTGTGTTGTACTTCTACATAAGGGCATGCTTGTGGGATTCATTCTACAGCTATTTGCAGAGTGTGTAACACCAGACAAGCTGACATGCCTGTGTGTTTCTGACTCTTCCAGGCCTCAGATACTCTCATGTATATATTTCAACAGCCTCAGGGAAAGGTTCATATAACTGGGATACACCTGTGATATAGTTCAGACATTTTGCAGTTCAGACTTTGGGTGATTCAGAGCATTTCTATTACTACACCTTTTCTGATGTGCAAGCGGTGTCTACTCTCACTTATTGACATTTGTTATTAAGTGAGATTCAACACCTTTCTGCCTACTGTTAGTACATTTCACAGAGAGTCAGAGGGGCACAGCTAACATCTGTTTACAAATCAGGGTCATCACTGTAGAGCAGTCACTGTTGGGAGGTCTGGCCTGTGACCTATGCTAATATGCCAGTGTGTATCCTGCTCTGATACTGTGAGGGGTTTGTAAGCTGCTATTTTAACCTTATTCCCTACTAGCATGGCTGATTCTGGGCAGGATTCACGATGGCTTGCACGGAGTCTAAGAGTAGTGTAAGACTCCATGCAGCCATCATGTCCGACCAGCAATCCATGAACAGCCTGTAGGGGCGTGTAAAAGAGCTCCTAAAACAGCTCTTACACGGACAGGGCTTGGATATGCAAATTACCTCACTTGCAGCCAAAAGGCATGCAAATGAGGTAATTTTGCGATCCAGGAAGCACAAACCTGTCCGTGTAAGAGCCGTGTTATCTGTAGAAATGTACTCAGTTGACAACTGAGTACCGTTCTGCAAATAGCACAATGGAGCCTTGTCAGCTGCAAATAAAGGTTGCATATGTTCCAGGAAGCATGCCAATGGCCAAATATGTGGCCACTGGCAACGTACCCCCATGGAAAATTAAAATACATTTTTTTTTTCGGCGATCGCCGATGTTTAAACGTAGCGCAGTGCCGCGCAAACGGGCTGCACTGTAAAAAACAGAAAAATAAAAAGTTAAAACCCACAAACCATGAATTTACAATGTAAGGGAATAGCAGGCTGAAAACAACATGGCCACCGACTAGGGGTTGCTAAGGGGGGAAGCTCAGTGTAAGTCATGTAACTAAGCATTAGTAGGCAATTCTACGTAAATGAGTGCTAGGATAGTGAATCACACTTTTACATAGCAAATGAGCACAATCCCTGGAGTGTAGGAGTAGAATAAGGGGGAGTAACAGAGTAAGAGATAGGTGACATCACAGGGGGGGTATGTATGAAAGAAATGCAGCTCAGTGGAGCAGAGTGGCATGTGAAAGCTGTCAGTCACACATCATGGAAAGAGGTGTGTCAAGAAGTAGACATGGGAAAACCAAGAAATGGAAGGTATACACTGTAGATAACACCAAAGTTTCTTGCTGGCCGTGCATGCACGCATGTGCGCGCTCAGAGGCCCAAGTAAGTTAGGGTGCGTGCGTGTAAGTGCGAGTGCACGTGTTTCAGCTGGAGTAAGCATGTAGAAGCTTGTTTAAAGACCTGTTAGCTCATTTGCACTGGTGTACACACGTTTAAACCCGAATAAGCAAGTTTTAGTCTGTCTAAGCAAGTGTGCGTGCGTGTTAGCTGCTGTGAGCGTGTTTGCGCTTGTTTGCACGTCGCCCCCCCGAGGAAACAGAAAGGAAAAAGGAAGCAGAAGAAATTGTAGGAAGCTACCAGGGAATACTAGCAGAGGTAACAGGTGAAAACAATCAGAAGCAGGCAATTACATAGGCAGAACAGTAGCCCAGCCCAGCACTTAAAACTCTGCAAACAACAGTGCAGTATGTTTCTCTCAAGAGACACTGCAACACTGGAGTAAGCTATTGGAAGTGAAAACTGAAAAAGCCTCACTCAGACAAAAAATGCTAGGGGCTGCCATAGTTGTTATAAGGCGACATATGCAACATGCTGAGGGTGGTGACAATGAAAATGCTGCCAGACAACCCACAGTGAGGAGACGGAGAAGAGTGTACAGGCCCAGTGTCACCTACCACGGGTTACATGAGCTGGAGATAGTGGAGCGCTATAGAGTGGACAGAGACCTTCTACAGCAAATTGTTGAGCTGTGCAGGCCATGCCTCACACACAGAACCAACAGAGGGGAACCCATCCAAGTGGAAACCAAGGTATGTGTTGGCCTAAGAATACTAGCAACAGGTACCTTCCAGAGACCAACTGGTGATATGATGGGGATATCACAGGCATCAGCATCCAGGGTACTGCACCAGTTCCTGGATGCCATGTCAGCACATGTCGGTGATCATGTATATTTCCCCAATTCCCGTGAGGTATTGGCCAGCAATATGCATCTCTTCCAGCAAATAGCGGAATACCCTGAGGTAGTGGGTGCAACAGACTGCACACGCATATGCGCATCAAAGCACCAGCCGGTGAACAGGGTAGGGTCTACTTCAACCGCAAGGGCTTCCCCTCCATAAACTGCCAGGTTGTGTGTGATGCCCAGGGCATAATACTGAATGTGTGTGCTGGCTGCCCTGGAAGCTACCATGATTCCCATATCTGGCATCTGACGCAGCTGTACCAGACATTTGCCAATGGGGACATCCCACATGGTCACCTACTGGGGGATGCTGGCTATGCACTGGAGCTGTGGCTGATGACACCCATCAGAAATGCACACACACCTGAACAGGAACGCCATAATGAGGCACATGCACAAACACGTAATGTAATAGAGCGTGTGTTTGGGCTGCTCAAGTCACAGTTCCGGTGCCTGGTCACATCTGGTGGAGCCTTGCAGTACTCACCAACTACATGTACCCAAATTGTCATGGTATGGGCTATGCTACATAATATGATTCTGCAAAAACAGCTGCAGCAGGACCAGCATAGGCCTGGGCCAAACAGCCCCCCACCATTGCCAAGGCCATCACAGGCAGAGCGTGACTCGGAGGAGGAACAACCTGAGCCTGCCCCAGTAGGCAGAAGGAGGCATGCCCAGTATGCCTTGGCCTTGGCAAAAAGGCAACGCATAGCACATACACTGGCTCAGTAGGAACCCTGGAAATGATACCTCTCTCTGACTCACACATATAGTAAAAGGGATGCCTAACTTGACACAACCTGCTTTCAAACATGTACAGGGAGTGTATTATGTGTATCCAACATAGGCAGCCCTGCAACACCACCTGAGGCATGATTGCCATGTGTTAAGCAATGTAACACCATGTAGTATATGCAAACTTGATGACCCTGACTAACATACTACCCTCACCAGGCATGATGCCACAATATGAAGACAAGATGATCAATTACAACAATTGGCTTAAGTATTGCTGTTAGTCAAAGGGGATCCAATGCCTGTCAGCCTGGGATGACATGCTGAGCAAGACATGATGCACCACCCGCTAGAGATGGCTTGCACCTATCATCCTTGGCCTTTTGGATACTGGCAAAGCCTGTTGTCACCCCCATAGTGCCTTAAATAGGTAAGGCTCAAAACACAAACCCACCTCCATAGGTATCACAAGGGATAAGAAACTAGAAGTAATGCTACCCAATGCCAGAAGTCTAAACTGCAAGATGCATGCAGTCCAAACTCTACTCAGCATGGAGAATGTTGATATCTGTGCAGTAACAGAAACCTGGTTCAAGGCTCACAAGAGCACCCTAACACTACCAGGTTACACCTCATACCATGCTTTACAGCCCCAAAACATGGAACAAACTACAAAAGGAGGGTGACTATCAATAATTGTCAAGGATAACCACACCCCCAGGTTGGTGCCACAGCAAGAAGCAGCACGGACTATCCATGGTCAAGTAACAGTGACTAAAACTGCCTCCCAGTTTGTAGCCTGCTACAGACCACCCTCCTAAATCCAGGAACCACACTTGGCCTACTTGAGAACACATGAAAATATGAAGGTCTCTCCAAACAACATTATATTGGGCGACTGCAACTACCCAAACATAGACTGGGAGCATTATTCTAGCTCCAACACCCTAAGGCAAAGGTTCCTAGAATTCATAAACCAAAATGCTATGGAACAACTTACCACTCCCACAAGAGGGGTAAGCATACTGAACATGATAATCACCAACATGGGGACTCTATGCCCAAGACGAGAAGTGTATCCCTCACTGGTAAGATCAGACCATAGAGTAATCTCACTGGATATTCACATCCCAACCCCAGTCCCTGCCCAGAATACCACAGTAAAAAACATGTGTAAGGCAAATTTTGCACTCCTCCAAACTGAGGTGGAATCCATTAAAGCCTTTGTGCCTGTGGAAAATATGGCCCAGACCTCAGAACCCTTTATAAATGCATTCTATGAACACCTTCAGGAATTCATGGATTATGCAATCCCAAATAAAACCAAGACCCAATCCTCCAAATGCAGGCATCCGGCCTGGTGGACCACAGCCATTACCAAACCATGCAAGAGAAGGAGGAAGCTACTACATTATAGAGCAAAACCCAAAAAGGGAAGTCATCTCTGATCAGTATTATGACAAAAAACTATGGCCACACATAAAATCATCTAAGGCCAGCTACAAGATAAAAATTGCACAGGACACTAAGGATAATCACAAGGCTTTCTTAACTGATGGTAGGAACCTGGGTGGGAATTCACAGATATACTCAGAATTAGTCCAAAATGACAAACAATACACCAAACCCACATACATTGCCAACATCCAACCTGACAGGTTCAGTGCAAAATCCCTCCCCCACCAAAAGGCCAAATATATATCCCAGCAGAGTGCTGTCCCCCTGACATTGCAGATGCTCAGGTAACAGCCAGCATCTCCAAAGCAAAACACACAGCATCAATGGGACCAGATGGTGTCCTGGGCTGTGTCCAACATGAACTCCAAGAAGAATTGAACACCAAATAAAACTACTGCTCAATCTTAGCCTTACCACAGGATATGTACCCAAAGAGCAGTGTACAGCAACAGTGGTCCCTCTCCACAAAGGTGGTGACTGAATGGATACTGCAAACTATCACCCCAGAATCTTGACTAGCTTGATCTGCAAAGCTATGGAAAGGATCTTCATGGACCTCAGAAATAAAGATATTGGGGACCTACAGACACTGGACCCTACCCAGTGTGGCTTTCTTAAGGGCAGATCCTGCCCCTTAAACCTGGTTGAGTCATTTGAAACAGTCACCAAGGCCATTGATGAGGGGAAGGTGGTCCACACAGCCTATCTGGACCTTGCAAAAGCCTTCCATACAATACCCCACTTGTTCATTATAGATAAGCTCACCAGCTTAAATATAAGCCTCTATGTCAGTAGATGTGTTGCAAACCAGCTCAAGGACAGAACTGACATAGTCAGAAATGCTGCAGCCATGTCAGACTCCAAACCAGCTACAACTGGCATCCCACAAGGCTCAGTCCTGGGACCTCCCATGTGTGGTATATATTTCTCAGAGGTACAGGCCAACATGGAAGGACTGTGTCTGAACAAGTTTGCAGATGGGCACCATATCTGACCCTCCAGCTGACACAAGCATCCTACAAAAGGGCCTCATAGAAACAGACAACTGGTGCCAGAGCCATGTCATCAAGCTAAATGCAGAAAAGTGTATAGTCATCCCCTTTGGAAAAACAGTAAGTGCCCACCAATTACCACATAGGTGTTAACCCATTAAGTACTTTAGAAGTAATAAGAGTCCTGGGGACACAAGTTGATAGAAATCTTGCATTTGACAACCATGTGGCCATAGTGGTTAGAGAAATATTTCATATACCCACCTAATCATGAAGGTATTCACATCTAGATCATGGGAGGTCATCGTGCCTCTTCAGTCATCCATCATCAGGCTCACAATTGAGTACAATGGCCCTTGTGGGATGTACCTTAGCAGACACCTCCGGCAACTGGAAAGACCCCAAAAGTACCTCACCAGGAGAATCACAGGGCTGTAACAGATGCCATGTGTTGCCTGATTAAACAAACTGCAGCTTCACACAGTGGCATACTGCCTGCCCAGAGGTGATCTGTGCCTGATGTATAAAGCCATGTCCAAGCTGGAATCAATGCACATGCTGCACCTTGTAAAATCTGAATGCCATTGAGCTATGCACATGAGAGACCTGAACCTCATCACTGACATAAATAGGACATGCTGTAGTGATTGATCCATAACCCAGAAGCTCCCTCCACTCTTGAGTAAACTCCCAGTCCAGGTTAGCTACAGAGTCCCTCATTGACTCTCTTCAAGAGGAATCTTGATGAGTGGATGGGAGATTGCAGGTTTACCCTGGGTATCACTTTTATGTCACAGTTAGACAGAGGCACAGTATACTAACCTTGAAAAATGTAATGGCAAACTCCAGTTAAAATGTGTGTTGAAGGACAAACACACTCTCTGACTAGGATTAGAAATGGCCTAGGGCACATAGCCTAGTGTTTCTCAATGTCCACTCAAGTTGCGGAATACACTACTAATGTTGGACAAGCCTGGTTTAAGTAGGCCATAGCTGAACAAAATGCAACATGGTCATATTTGCACAACTGGCCCTTAACCACTCTGGTGTGCTCAGTATGAATATTTAAAGCAGTGATAGGACTGAAACCCAGGATACTGTCCACCACAGTGAAAGGACTGAACCAGTACACTATACAATATTACAGTGTTTGGTCAGTATGAAAGAATGTTGACAAGTGTATGCAAACTATCCCATGGAAACTCTGCAGGCACAGAATAATCCCTGTTGGGTTCAGACACAAAGCAGTTGGGCAGTAAGAACACAACATGACTTCCAACACACAACTATAAATGTCAAATATTGTTCAAGTTCACACTCAACCACAAATGTGGTGGACCTCAGATCTTAAAATATGGAAAGGTCACACTGGGCATGCTCACACACTTTGATAAATGAGACATATGTCAGGCAACAAACCATGGAAAGCCTGAACTGGGCATGCTCACACACTTAGGCCATGTCTCAGTATAGCAGTTGGCCACACATATCTGGCATTTGTATGTGTTAAGCCAGGGACCTACCACAATACAGCAATCTGCCCAGTGCATACAGTTAAATGACAACAGAGACATAAGTAATATAGTGGAACCCTCTCATATTCAAACATCTTCCACAGATACACAAGTTGTTCACAGAAACAGGGAAAGCTATGGCAATAAAGACCTGCAAACAGTTTATCAGCAACAAATATTGTGCATCCGAAACATAAACATATGGGTGTAGAGGTCAATACTAGGCTGTTTGCCCTAGGGAATACATAAGCCTAGCCAGAGTGTATTTGGTGTTTGCCTCCACAGTACAGTAGCCTACTGTGCCTCTGTAAAGTAGGTCACAGAAGGCACTGTTTAAGGCTAGAGTGCTGTGCCTCCATCAAGCAGGGACACAGTGAAGATCCCAGGGGTTGAATTTGCAATGTCACATCCATGTGGCTGGAGTTTGCTGGAAGAGGGTTGGTGAGGGGCTATGTCTAACATTAATTGGGATTCAATTCCAGACTGAGGGGAGCCTTATATGCAGTGTCTGGACAATTTCACTGTCAAAACTTGCAAGTGATGATTGTGAGGGATTGAAGTGTCTTGCCAATACTGTTCAGAGTTGTCCTCCCTCTGTGGGATATTGCTCTGTAATGTATTAGCTCCCTCCTTCTGTTGTACAGCTTATATATGGCTGGTGTAAACCAGATAGGTCTCCTGTTGTGGAGGAGTTTTGGTTTTATTTGGGATAGCATGATCAGTGCAAACCTTCCAGATGCTCATAGAATGCATTTGTAAAGGATTCTGCAGATTGGGCTGCATAATCCTCCAGCATGGGGCCTTTGAAGTATTCCACCCAAGTCTTCACAAGTGCAAAGTCTGCTTTTGAGAAATACTTTGTTTGCAGAGATTTCCTTGCCTGGGGGTGGGGATGGGATATGGACATCAAGGGGAAAGTTGGTTATGGTCAGATATTAACAATGGTGGTCTACCTCTGGTGTGGAACATACAGTCCCCATGTTGTTGATGGTCAGGTCCAATATGTATTCCACCTTGTGGCTGTGGTGGCTGGTTCTGCCATAGCACATGGATTCACAAATTGTACTGGCTGTAGGGTGATGTTGTTGAGGCCTGAGTAGTTCCCCCACTCAATATTCCTGTACCTGAAGTTAACCACTGTAATGGCATATGTGAACACCTTCATATCCTACACTGTTCCCAGGGAAGCCAAGTGTGGTTCCTGGATATGGGAGGGGTGGTCTGAACTACACACCAAACCAAAAGTCAGTTTTGCACAATGCTAGTTGTATATGTATGGCCTGTCATGCTTAGTGCAGTGGTAACAACCGAGAGGTGTGTGTATCTGTGATGTATATGGCTACACCCCCTGGTTGTGTTGTGTGTTACAAGTCCTGTGATCACGAAGCATGGTATAAAACATAACCTGGCAGTGCTGATGTGCATATGTGACCCTAAAGTAGGCGTCTGTTAATGCATATATATTCTATCCCCCATACTGAGGGATAGTAATAGATGTACATACCTCTTTCTAAATAATGATGTCAGCACCCTATAAATACTGCAGGAGAAAAGAAGTCACCCAGTCATTCGAATAGAGCACTCTGCTAATGCGTTTTTCTCAAGTGTCATAACATAGTTTGGTAGTGGTTTGAATCCTGTAAATGCTTGGTGTGTGTGTGTTTGGGGGGGGCAGGGTGTGTTCAATTCTCTTTGAAAGAAATTGACCTTTTGGCAACTGGAATAACACACTACATGATGTACATTCCTCTTTGTAAAGACTGATTATGTCAGCACCCTATAAGTAAAGCAGGAGAAGGGAAACCACCAAGTAATGCGAATAGCGCGCTCCGCTAATGTGTTTCTCTCAAGTGTCATAACATAGTTAGGTAGGGGTTTAAATCCTGTAAATTTTCTGTGTGTGTTTGGGGGGGGGCAGGGTGTGCGCAATTCTCCTTGGAGGGGAAGGGTGTGTTCAATTCTCTTTGAAAGAAATGGACCTTTTGGCAACTGGAATAACACACTACATGATGTACATTCCTCTTTGTAAAGACTGATCATGTCAGCACCCTATAAGTATAGCAGGAGAAGGGAAACCACCAAGTAATGCGAATAGTGCGCTCCGCTAATGTGTTTCTCTCAAGTGTCATAACATAGTTAGGTAGCGGTTTGAATCCTGTAAATTCTCTGTGTGTGTTTGCGGTGGGCAGGGTGTGCACAATCCCCCTTGGGCGGGCAGGGTGTATTCAATTCTCTTTGAAAGAAATGGACCTTTTGGCAACTGGAATAACACACTACATGATGTACATTCCTCTTTGGGGGGGCAGGGTGTGCACAATCCCCCTTGGGGGGGCAGGGTGTGTTCAATTCTCTTTGAAAGAAATGGACCTTTTGTCAACTGGAATAACACACTACATGATGTACATTCCTCTTTGTAAAGACTGATTATGTCAGCACCCTATAAGTATAGCAGGAGAAGGGAAACCGCCAAGTAATGCGAATAGCGCTCAGCTAATGTGTTTCTCTCAAGTGTCCTAACATAGGTAGGGGTTTGAATCCTGTAAATTCTCTGTGTGTGTTTGGGGGGGCAGGGTGTGTTCAATTCTTTTTGAAAGAAATGGACCTTTTGGCAACTGGAATAACACACTACATGATGTACATTCCTCTTTGTAAAGACTGATTATGTCAGCACCCTATAAGTATAGCAGGAGAAGGAAAACCGCCAAGTAATGCGAATAGTGCACTCCGCTAATGTGTTTCTCTCAAGTGTCATAACATAGTTAGATAGGGGTTTGAATCCTGTAAATTTTCTGTGTGTGTTTGGGGGGGGGGCAGGGTGTGCACAATTCTCCTTGAATGGAATGGACTTTCTGGCAACTAGAATAGCACACTACATGATGTACATTCCTCTTTGTAAAGACTGATGATGTCAGCAACTTATAAGTATAGCAGGAGAAGAGAAACCACTCAATAATGCAAATAGCACACTCTGCTAATGCGTCTCTCTTAAATGTCATAATATAGTTAGGGAGGGGGTTTGAATCCTGCAAATGCCATTTATGTTTTTGTCACACAGTTTGTCAATGTGTGGTGGGTGTTGCTTTTATTATGGTATGACATATAATTATAACAGTAATTTCAATGCACACATCAGGATGCCAGAGTGGGGTATTGTATCGAAGGCTTTTGCGAGGTCCAGGTAGGCTGTGTTGAACACCTTCCCCTCGTCACTGGCCTTGGTGACTATTTCAAAGACATCAACCAGGTTTAAGAGGCAGGATGTGCCCTCAAGAAAGCCGAACTGGGTAGGATCCAGTGTCTGTAGGTCCCCAATAACTTTATTTATGAGGTCTATGATGATCCTTTCCATAGCTTTGCAGACCAAGCTAGTCAGGTGTACAAGGCAATAGTTTCCAGGATCCGTTGAGGCACCACCTTTGTGGAGAGGGATCACTTTTGCTGCACCACTCTGCTACATATCCTGTAGTAAGGCTGGGATTGAACAGTAGTTTTATGTTTGTGTTTAGTTCTTCTTGGAGTTCATGTAGGATGCAGCCAGGGACACTGTCTGCTCCCATTGATGCTGTGTTTCTGCTTTGGAGAGGGTGACTGAGCATCTCAGATGTCAGGGGGGCAGCACTCTGCTGGGATATATATTTGCCCTTGTGGTGGGGAGGGGGGTGAGATGTTTATGCTGAACCTGTCAGCAATGATGTTGGCAATGTATGTGGCTTAGGTGTATTCTGTATCATTTAGGACAACTTCTGAGCATATCTGGGTGGGAATTCCCACCCAGATTCCTAACATAAGTAAAGAAAGCCTTGTGATTATCCTTAGTGTTTTGTGCAATATTTCTTTTGAAGCTGGCCTTAGACGATTTTATGAGTGCCCGTAATTTTTGTCCAAATACTGATCAGAGATGCCTTCCCTTTGTGGGATATTGGTGGATCATGTAGTAGCTTCCTCCTTCTATTGTTTTCTGTTATGTGGCTGGGGTCCACCAGAAAGGACGCCTGTCTTTGGAGGATTGGGTCTTGGTTATATTTGGAATTGCATGATCTGTGCATTCCTGGAGGTGTTCATAGAATGCGTTTATAAAGGATTCAGCAGTGTGGGCTGTATTTTCCACAGGCCCAGGGGCTTTGAAGGATTCCACCTCTGTCTCGGTTTTGAGCTGTGTGTAATTTGCTTTACACAACTTTTTCACTGTGGTTTTCTGTGCAGGGGCTGCAGTTGGTATGTGAATATACAGTGAGATTACTCTATGGTGTCATCTTACCAGTGAGGGATACACTTCTGGTCTGGAGCATAGAGTCCCCATGTTGGTGATGATCAGGTGCAGTATGTTTTCCCCTCTTGTGGGAGTGGTACCAAGTTGTTCCATAGCATTTGAGTTTTTGAATTCTAGGAACCTTTGGCCTAGGGTGTTGGAGCTACAGTAATGCTCCCAGTCTATGTGTGGGTAGATGAAGTTGCCCAATATAATGTTGTTTGGAGACACCTTCATATATTCATGTGTTCTTAAGTAGGCCGAGTGGGTTTCCTGGGTTTAGGAGGGTGGTCTGTAGCAGGCTATGAACTGGAAGGCAGTTTTACCCACTGTTAGTTGCACGTGGATAGTCTGTGATGCTTCATGCTGTGGCACCAACCTGGGGGTGTGGGTATCCTTGACATTTATTGATACTCACCCTCCTTTCATAGTTAGTTCCATGTTTTGGGGCTGTAAAGCATGGTATGAGGTGTAACCTGGTAGTGCTAGGGTGCTCTTGGGAGCCTTGAACCAGGTTTCTGTCACTGCACAGATATCAACATTCTCCATGCTGAGTAGAGTTTGGACTGCATGCATCTTGCGGTTTACATGTCTGGCATTGAGTATCATTACTTCCATTTTCTTATCCCCTGTGCTACCTATGTAGGTGGGTTTGTGTTTTCAGCCTTACCACCAGAATGCAAAGATGTGCAGACATTACACTGTTGGAATTAACACTGGTGTATAAAAAACTACAATGACAATCATACTGTTAATGCATCAGGCATGCTGGGATATACCCACAATGATATCATTGCACTGTACTGTTAACAACATGATAATATTACTACAGTTCTGTGTAGTCACCCTGTGTATCAGCACCATGCTATCCTGTTCCTGCATCAATGTTACAGATTGCAGGAGGTGGCACAGTTTCATCATATGCACAGGGTGTGTACTTGGTATGCCAGAGTCTGCCATTGACACATCCAATCGACATGTATGTGTGTGTGTGTGTTAGTGAGGGACAACAGTACAACATGGGGAAATGTTGATGCAGTGTGTGTGTGTGTGTGTGTGTATGTGTTAGCCCTAGGTGTTAGCATTATACATGTGTGTATGCATGCACACAGTTCCACCTCATGGCTGACATATACGGGTGTTTGTGGAGAGCCACAGACTGTACCTGCCAGGTCATACAGATCACTGTCTCTGGCCACGGACACGGTACGTGTGCCTGGCCGGGGTGCTACGGACAGTATCAGGTACTAAGCCAGACAGGGTACTGTCATCAGAAGCAGTTGGTTGATGACTGGACACATGTCCCTGCTGGGACTGTCCAGAGCCACGTGCACGTGGTCTTCTAGGGCGGTCTGATGACAGCACAGACCCAGCATTGCTGGGGCTGGTACTGGCACTATGGGAGCGACTACGGGTTTGTTGTCGTCCGTGATGACTGCCAGCTGCTGATGTTGCTGGCATACGTCCACGTCAACGCCTCAACCATCCTGCATTGCCCTGGCTCATGGACATGTAGTTGTGGAACAGATCTAATGTGTCCCCCCAACGTCTGTCAATGACCTCGCCGACAGTACGGATGGCAGCCGCTACGTCACGCATAGTGTCATTCATAGCACTGTGATGTGCTCTAAGCTCCCTCAGACCCTGTCTGGTATACCGTTCCATACGTGCCTGTGCCTGCATTACAGCCCGGAACATAGCTGAGGTTGAAAGACCTCTGTGGACACGTCTGACAGGGGCAGTATGACCACGGATGCTCCTACGAGAACCCCAGGACATCTGCCTGTGTGGTACCATGTCAGGACTCTGGCCATGGCTGCTGTGATGGGATGCATGTGCCACTGATACCACATTACCCTGGTCAATGCCCACTGTATGCTGTCCCTCAGCTAAGGACATTGGTGACAATGGATGAATCGGCAGGATGACTGTGCGCATTGATGGGGTTGACTGCTGTGTACTGTTGACTGGCTGACCAACAACAGACCCTGTCACACCTCCCTGTGCCATTACACATGTATCATCATTATCACTATCCCCAGCAGTGGCTTCAGGTTCCCTGCTGCACGCCAACAGAGCAACATCAGAACCTGTGAGAGGAAGACAGGAAACACATTTTACGATGTGTACACAATGTTACCACAGATGCACACGGGCACATGCACACATGCACATGGGCACATGCACACATGCACACATGCACACGGGCACATGCACACATGCACATGGGCACATGCACACATGCACACATGCACATGGGCACATGCACACATGCACATGCACACATGCACACATGCACACGTGCACACATGCACACTCCTCAGTACATGAGATACAAACACACACACACCTGCAATCCAACACATACATAATACTGTTTGAGGGTATTATTACTATTATTATCATTAGTATTAATAGTATTGTTATTTCACACTCACCAGCATGGATTGGCTGCCTTGCTGTTACTCCAGGGGGACCTGCACAAATAAGACAGTTATTGTCAGTGGGCACAACTGTGCCATTGATACTGTGAGTATGACACAGTACAGTAGTACAACAGTTGGCTTTCACAGGTGTACTGATGATGTTCAGAATATCAATCTTGCACAGGAATTTCCAGGATAACAGCTACACACACAGTACACATCTCACACATGCATAAACTACCAGTGCAGACAACACTCAACTACAGATACGGCATGTTACCTGCACACTCCATGTCCACATGCTGGGTGGCTCCAGCCTCCATCATGACATATGTCTGTGGATGTTGTTGCTGTTGGCCTGGAGCCACAACACTTAGGAGGAGCTCCTCCAGTCTGGTGAGGGGGGGGGTGGATAGGTACCCCACCACCTGTGACAAGCTGTTGTCTGTGGATATCAGACGCACGCTGATGGACATTTCTAATTAAATCACTGCAGTGATGGCGTACCTGCTCATATATCTGGTTATGCATGCCTATGTCATTTACCTGACGGACAAGGTCTTGCCACAGTGCAGCCCTCTCCTGCTGGTTCTGGTCTGGGAAAACAGTGTTGAAAAATCCCGCACAAGGCTCTGGTGTATCTCCTCATCCTCTGCAGCTGAATAACAGGTGTTGCGCTGATGCACCATCGCCCTGGAAGGAAAAGAAAAATATGTGAGCAAGTAATATGGCACACATAATACTCTATTGTACTGATATCACTGAACTGCCCTATATAGCATCTGTCTGTCTATCAGGGGATACACATGTAAATTAACACATATCAGTGCTCAGCCAACAACTGTGTGATAGTGCCTGCCACACTCCATACAACAAACTAGTATACACCAGCACTCGGCACACTGTTTGAGGTCCAATGTGCAACCTCACACTGGGGGTATGTATCAAGCTAATGGATGGGGAATATTGTCATCCCATGCAATGCATGCAATGCACAGTTACAATTTCAATGGTAATCCACCCTAGTCTTTGCTGCCATACCCCTACCTACACCGCAGTCATATACAGGGAACCACAGCACAACATATGGCAATGTAGTATGTTTGTATCCCAATAACTGACACATCTTTCTCTGGCCTCACACTGAGGACACACACTACCATGACAGACACAAAGTCATGCTGAGCAATCACACCATTACAGACCTTGCACACAGTCAGTGGCACACTCATTCCACCTCACATAGTTGGTATTGCAATGACTACATATGTGTGTGCATTGTGTCATAGGTAGATACTATGCTATTAGCCCTGGGCCTATGGCAGCATAGTGTTATGCTACCCTGCCCCTTGGGACTGTAATGTGATTGTACTTGCTCCTGTCACACAGTTACACAGAGGTGACTCATACGGCATATTACCTATCTGCATAACATTCATCACGGGTATGTCTGACATCTACTAATAAGGAGCCTTGCTTGTTAATGCTGGGTGGTTTAGTCCAGGGTATGGCTTATTTGTGGATAGGAACCTGTACCTCCAGCATGTGCTCTTTACTGCGGTGACAAGGATGAGGGCCATAGGTCATTTAGGCTGGACAGATTGTGAGGTGTTACCATGGCGGTTGGACAACTGGTATGGGTGTGACATAACTCTGTATATCCAGCAGTGGTATCCTCTGTGTAGGTAGTATGAAAGGCACTCTGTGGTTTTGTCAGTCACTCTGCATAGGGAATGTGTTTGAAGGCATTATCACTCTTTGTTAGGTATGTCTGTGCCCTTTTCCCTTGCTGTAGTTGTCATGGGAGGTATATACCGTGTTGGACATTGTGAGGTGTAGAGGGGTACAGTGACCTAAATTTCCCTAGCTGACACACCATTTGTGATGACACGTACCATGTACAGGGATTACAAGACTAGTGTGCCACTGTGAATATCAAAGGGGAGGCTATTGTACACTTGTTTCCCATGTTCCCTTCTGACACCTCCAGTAGTAGGCAGGCAACCACCTATGTGGTAGTTAGTGGTTAAACTGTTTTGGAATGGGGTATGGTACTCCAGTATCCACACTGGTGTTCAGTCCATGCCTTTGTCACCAGGCACCTGTTGCAATACATCTGCCCACATGTGCCTCTCTCAGTCTGTATACATATATATATATATATATATATATATATATATATATATATATATATATATATATATATATACAGAGAGAGAGAGAGAGATTCATATACATTCATATCTATAGACATTCATATCTGTCTGTATATGTGTATGTATCTATAGATATCTATATATGTATGTGTCTATTACATATATATATATATACATATTCTATCTATCTATATATGTCTATTTATACATACCTCTCTATCTATGTACATATATATATATATATATATATATATATATATATATATATATATATATATATATATACACACACACACATACACATACACACACTAACATACTTCTAAACATCCATTGCTGTACAACCTACATTGTACATTGTACATTGTACTACAACGTACATTGACATGTGCACATAGCAACCTTCAACTACATATGTATGTCCAGCCTTCACTAACAGTTGCGGTATGTCTCTTGCCCTATGCACATCTTCATATACATATAGATACAGACTGCTAACACATATGGAGGGTTCACAGTATGTAGATTATTAGATTATGTAGTTTACATTACCTTTGTTTCTGACAGCTTTTTTGGATGGCTTGCTGTTGGCTGGCTTGTTGCTGGCTGGCTGGCTTGCTGCTGGCTGGCTTGCTGCTGGCTGGCTGGCTTGCTGCTGGATGGCTGCTGGCTGGCTTGCTGCTGGCTGGCTGGCTTGCTGCTGGATGGCTTGCTGCTGGATGGCTGCTGGCTGGCTTGCTGCTGGCTGGCTGGCTTGCTGCTGGCTGGCTGGCTTGCTGCTGTCTTGATGGCTTTTTTTTTTTTTTTTTTTTTTTGGTGCCTCTCTCTCTCTCTCTCTGTCTCTCTCTCTCCCTCTAGTTGCTGCAATGATATTAGTGCATGTGTGGACTGGGAGTACAGGCTGCTTTTGTAGGTATCTGCACATGTGCATGTGATGGCCTCTGCACCAATTGTTGGCCAGCATTTACTAATTGCATGCAGCCTGCTGTGTGGTAATTGCAGTTCTCACTGTGATTTCAGGACAGTGCTATAAAATGTTAGGTTAGGTAGGCGTAGGCCTTTCAGTTTTTCAAGGTGGGGACCATGCTGGTTTGCTGTGGACACTGTTGTGTGAGTCTAAAGGTTGGTATGTCTCTCATATCTAAGGCTGTGTTGTAGCCACTGAAATGCATGTTGTACAGAAACCTGACTGTTGCTTCTTCCAGTTCATTCTTCTCAGTGTGTATGTTAACTCACACCTAATAATGCTAATACCGTTTACACGGGAGTATGTACTTTCCTGTGGGACTTGTGGATTAACTGGTATACAACAATAGCTCTTGCAATTTCTTGCTATGGATTCACTATTTAGCCTTTACATTCACTCCTTGAAGGCCTGCTATTTGTCTTTACTGGAATGTTTTGCTATGACTTTCCTATTTTCCATTTACATTCACTCCTTGTAATGCATGATATATTTCTTTCAGCAGCAATTTCTTATATGTTTGGTGTGGTTTGGTGGCACTGCATGCAGTCTGGTGAGGCCAAGGTGTGGGGTTTGACACTTACAAGGGTATCTTATTTTGCTGCTCAGCAGTAGTGGGGCCTTGTACTTTGTACTAACAGTTATGAATATCAGGCACATGCAGTGCTTGTAAACTGCTATACTGTCCTTAGTTTATTAGATGGCTACATCCTTTGATATTTCTGGGTTGTACTCCTACATGAGAGTGTGCTTGTGGAAGCAGTTCTACAGCTATTCGCAGAGTGTGTAACAGCAGACAGGCTGATATGCCTGTGTGTTTCTGACACTTGCAGGCCTCAGATACTCTCAGGTATATATTTGAGCAGCCTCAGGGAATGGTACATATCAGTGGGATACACCCGTGATATATTTCAGATATTCTGCAGTTGTGACTGTGGGGTATTTTGAGCATATGTATTACTAAACCATTTCTGACATGCAAGTAGTGTCTACTTTAACTTATTGACCATTACCATTACGTGGGATTCCTCACCTTTCTGCCTACTGTTAGTACATTTCACAGGGAGTCAGTGGGGCACAGTTAACATTTGGTTGCAAATCAGGGACATCCCTGTAAATCAGTCACAGTTGGGAGGTCTGGCCTCTTACCTATTCAAATATGGTGGTGTTTATCTTGCTCTGATACTCTGTGGGGTTTGCAAGGTGCTACTGTAACATTATTACCTACTAGCATGGCTGTTTCTCTTATCACACTAATGTAATGCAATTCCACAAGAATTGCCAGTAAAGATACAAGAAACAAGCCTTCTGTAATAGCCTTCCTATATTCCCTTTGCATTCAGTCCTTCTATTTCATGATATATTGCTTTCAGCACAAAGTTCTTGTATTTCAGTCATGGCTTAGGGGTAAGTCATACAGACTAGTGTTTCCTAGGTTCGAGACTGACAGGGGAATTTTATTTTTCTGCTGAGCAGACTACAGGCCTTGTCATTCAGAGTGACTAAGGCACTTTTAAGCAGTTGTAAGCGGGTTTGCGCTGGTTTGCGCAGTGCTCATGCATGCAAAGTGCTGCTTAGCTTCGCGCACACACGCTTAGCTAAGCGCACACAAGCGCACACCCGCTGACTACTGCTTAAAAGTGCTTACACTCACTAACACCCGCGCTAATTTGTTTTAAAGAAAAAAAAATGGGGAGATAGGAAAGTGGTGAAAAAGGGGGCACAAAGAGGGTAGGACAGTAGGAAAACAAGCTCGGGATTTGCAGGAAAGATGTAGGGAAGGCCCATAGCTGCCCATTTCTTTATCAGCAACAGCTGTGCATATGTGTGTAATTTGGTGTGAAATTTGAAACCTTCCACCCCTGAGAGACGGGTGAGGACAACATAGTTTGTTGCACTGCCAATTAAAATTATCGGTGTACATGTCCTATGGACATGTGTGAAAAATGGGAAGCTATGTATGGGGTGTAATTTTTTTTTCTGGTACAGATTGCCCTTTTTTTTTCCAGGTGAGAGTGGTAAGTGAGGTAGGGGAAATAGGTGTATTTGGGGAGGTAGGTTGGGGAGGTAAACAGACAAGACAAACAAGACGCATACAGGGGTGGAATTTGACACATGGGGTGGGTGAACACAAGTGACGGGGAAGGTTGTTTGGAAATCGCAAGCCCATGAGCCCACAGATGGTAACAGTGAAACTGAGATCTCCACCCATGGGCAGTCACCACTGCACCTTCACAGCCTCGGGGGTGGCTGTGCTGGGGGCTGAGTAGGATGGGCAGGCTCACCCATGAGACATGCCACTCTTGCCTCAAGCTGGCGTAGGGGATCAGCGACTGAATGCTGGATCTCCCTACGCACCACAGCCCGGTCCCTTCGAAGGGTGACGGGTGGCCCTTCTCCGCCCACGCTTGCATGGGGATGAGCCCCATACCCTGCAGTGCTTCAACCCGAAGGTGGCACAGGACCAATGGAGGAGGGGAGTCCGGGCTGGGCACCAGAGCCACTGGTGGCAGGTGCACTCGCCAACTGAGGAGGGACAGGTGGGTCCGCTGGGACCGGCCTTCCCATACGTTCTGTGATTCGGTGTGTTTCATTACAACATAAACAACAGCATTCCAGATTAGTTGTAACAGCATGCAGTAATATTCCCATTAACCCAACACACCACAGTTCCAACAGTTGTACAGCAAACATAACACATGCATATATTGAATAACAGTGGTTATTCAACCGCATGCAGGGATGATTGGTAGCAACAGGCCACCATGAACGTAGTGTTTGAACAGGGCACATGCATCAACATGAGTGCAAATATTTATGGAACAATAGGACATATATCCCGACAAATATTTAAGATTACACATAACCATTGAGGTGCGGAATTGCATGGTTTATGCACAAACAGTAGGGTGTAGAAAAAAACCTCCATTAACATCTTATAAACACTTTTACTCTACACTACATTCCTAGTGACTGCAGGTGTATATTCCCTACATGTATTATTACACTTGCCACCATGCATTAGGTTGTGTAGTGGGTTTGGCTAGTTCAATCTATACTTGACCTATATCTCACATACTAACTGTCCAGGATGCAGATGTTACTGCTACATATTTCATGTTTGCATTTATATTTCTTTATCTACATATCTGGATGTTTTCACATGACATTTTCACTTCTAATTGTACAGAACCCTGCATTTATTGAAGCACACTTACATTTCTGGGGAACATATTCGCATGCTACTCATGTGCCAGATTTACTTATGCATGCCAGCCAGTAACTGACTGTTGAGGACTGTATATTTGCTTCACAGCTACTAGCACTTCCATCACCCACTTTAGATGGGACTGCAGAATTCTGGGTTGCCAGCACTTTCTAACACATTACTATTTGTATAATGCAAGGGTACAACATTTCATATTAAGTGAAACAGACACACTCTGGGTTTTAGACCTTTATTAATGACATTACACACTTTTCCACAGGCTCACTCCTTTATTTGTTTTAACGGTATATATGGCAGACATATTCATAACATATTATACCTTTATTAATAGGTTAGCACACTCTTTTTTCAGGCTCACTCACATATTATTTTATATGACAGTGCCTGCAGCAATATTATTCCACACATTTGTTACCTTTCCTAATGGGTTACTACACTCTTTTTCTGCCTCTCTAACATTTTTATCTGACAGTACATGCAGAGGACTTATTCAGTCCATTTTATGGCTGTATTATTGGACTACAACACTTTCTTTCATGCTCTCTCCCATATTTTATATAGCAATACATGCAGAATAATCACTAACATGCCTGGCGGTGCAGCCTTAGCAGCCTATCAGCATAGGCTTGCTGATTCATAACACGGTCACCTGCAGCTGTAAAGTAAATGAAGGGATATTGAGACATTCCTATCCGTTATACATACTCCATTTTAAATCCTTACATACTGCATTCCATGGCTACATACTCAGTTGTGGGGCATCCCACGGCCGTCCTGTATCCACTGGTTCAGGCAGTCCTCCTTTCATCTCTTCAGGTCCGCATGGTGGTGACGGACCTGCTCACCAGTCTGGGGAACGCATGTGGCACTGGTGAGGTCACGAGCTAACCAGTTCCAAGCCTCTGCCTTGTACTCCGTCCCTTGGAACTGGCCCTGCAGGAGTCTTGCCTCGTGATGGTGGACTAGGAGCCAAACCATGTATTTGGACTCCTTGGTGCCCCATCTCTGCACTCGGAAGCGCACTCCCTCTCCAACACCAGACATTCTGACCGCAGATGTGAGCTACAATCAGTTATGGCGTGTATTCCCGCCAGTGGAGCTTAAATATGCCGCATTTCCCACACTTTTTTGTGATTGGCCTTTTTGTAAAATTCTCGGCTGACTGCAGACCTGCTTAGTAATGGTTAAACTACCATTCCTAAGTTTATGTATGTTAATAGTGGCTGTTTCCCCTAAGTTGTCATGGCTTAGTGGTTCTGTACGTTGATTATGATGCATAGGGTCCTGGGTTCGAACCTTGTCATTCTTTTATTTTAATACTGTCTAGATAGGCTAGGGCGTGTGGCTGTGTTTAAGCAACTTAGCTCTATGTTGCTCCCCTTTGCCCTACGGTGCCCTGGTTGGCGTAGCGCGCACGTCTGCGCAAACACATTGTGCTGGGTAAAGCATTTTTAAATGTTGGGCAACTCTATTGTGCTGGGTAAAGTGCTTTTACACTATGGGCAACTCTGTTTAGCTGGGTGAAGTGCTATTAAACTATGGGCAACTCTGTTTAGCTGGATAAAGCGCTATTAAACTATGGGCACCTCTGTTTAGATGGGTATAGCGCTATTAAACTATGGGCACCTGTGTTTAGCTGTGTAAAACATTGCTTAACGGCAGGCTATTATATATCTGGGTCTTTTCAAAATATATATTTTGTTCGCTGATACATTGGCCATGTCACTGCTTTCAATAAAATTTTAATCATATTTGTCTGGTATTATTTCAAATACTGATTTAAAACATAAATAAGAAGGGGAGTGGTGGGTCTCGAACCGTGAATGCCTTTGCTTTGTGTATACACTCTACCATTTCGCTATTGCTATTTGGATTAATTTGCATAAGTAGTTTTTATATGCTCTTCAATGTCACAATTGCTAACTGTGGTTAAGCAATGGGCACACCCGCACAAACATGCGCAAATACGGGCAGCTATATCATGGATTTAAAAAAAAAAAAAAAAGTTTTTCTGTTTTATAACTCGGGGATTTACAGTGTCAGGGAGTGTGGTGTTGGGTGCAAGTACATTTGAGTGGACTCACTCTTGTCTGTTGACATTATGCTTTTTAAAACCTTGCAGGGGCATGAACTTTTAGACTGCTCAGCAGTCGGACACACCCCCCGCTTGCCTACTCAGTCCGTGTAAGAGTTACAGATGAGTCAGCATGCCCTCATGAATATTCATGGCACGCTGACATCATACCGTTCAACTGCAGCCTCCGAGTAAGACATATTAAGTCTTACATGGAGGTTTTGTGAATCCGGCCCAATGTCTTTTCTCTGGTTCTTAAAAGCAATGTTAAATAATTGTCTGCATACTCTGTATCTATGCTGTTATCCAAAAATGTGGATATATTTGTAGGCAGACTTACAGTTCTAGCATAATCATTATTCAAATTGTTTTCATGTTGTATTACAGTGTAGTTATAATGTGGTTAGGAGGTCTGCTGGAATTGCACTAGGGGTAATGTACACATTAATCACTAGGTTTAAAAGTAGTTTAACATTTGAAGAAGCTGAGTTTCATTCCCCTTCAGTGTTTTCTGAATGCTGTTATACTGTAAAAAGGGGTTCAATGTTTATTGTAAAACTACTTTTACACTATGTAAGCCCAATTAGACAAACTTTGTTTAACTGTGTACAAGCTAATTTCCTTAGTTAAAGATAAAAGGGGATTGTAACTTTTTAAATGACTCTCCTACAAACAACCTTCAACTGGATGCTAGTTCTAAAAATGTACTTATTGCAATCATAATGTAGGCTTTACAAAATGCTTTTTTTCTTTTTATTTATAAAGTTATTTACACACTATTGTGTAATAATCTGTAAATAGTTCCAACTGGTTTTTAGAGCATACACTTCATTAAGGAGCAAGCAACTGTGTGTAAGTCATGTTTAAAAATATAACACAACAAAAAGGAAGGGAGATAGGTGGGCAGGCACTGGGGGGTGTAAAAAGGTTGGAAGCCATCTGGTTCAAATGTATGCTACCCAAAAATAATTGTCTGCATCACAACAATTACTTTTTCATTATAAATATAACAATAACCTAAGGCCACTACTTTATCTTTATACAAAGGATTTATAGCTAGGCATGTATAAAGTTGATACTTGGAATGTCAGTGGTTTAGGTGATAGTAAAAAGTTAAATCTAATCCTACACTTAATATATCAAGCAAACTCTGATATCATATTCTTACAAGAAACACACCTAAACAAAGAACAATGGTTAAAAATTATCTCAAGAAAATGGATCAAGCAAATTATTTCATCAGGGGACAGCTCTGCTACAAAAAGAACAGCTATTATTATCAAAGAATCGTTTCAAGAGAACATAACTAATAGCAACTATGATACGAAAGGAAAATGGCGTTTTTTCACTAGCACACATCCACAAACAAAACATAATACTCTCTTCTTGAATGTAAATGGCCCATGTTCAAACCAGCATTTCTTTTTATACAAAATCTATAACCTGCCTGCTCTTAAACTTTCCCAATCACTCTATCATTATAGGGGGGATTGGAATTGCCTAATTGACCTGCTTAGTGACAGCTCTAATAAAAACAGAAAACAACCAGCCCAAGTCACATCAGCTCTTAATGATCTTATACAAAATCATAACCTTGTTGACCCTTACCTAAATGTGGACCATGACAGATCAATAAACAAATATACTTTTTATTCCCCTCCACATAAAGTATGACCAAGAATAGACTATTTCCTGATCTCCTCAAACCTCTCTAGGTTTTGTCAAAATTATCTAATAAATAATAAAATAATCCCAGACCCCTCCAGAATCACAATTACCCTTAATAAAAATGTCCAATCTGCTAAACAGCGAGGCCCCTACAACTGGTACCTAAATAACAACCTTTTAAACTATAAAGAGTTATTGAGGAGTTAAGTAAAACTATAAAACAGTTGGACCTAGATACAACACAAATCCAAATTCCATTAGACATTCAATGGGCAGCCACCAAAACTGTATTAAGGGGTATTTTACTACAGAAAGCTTCACTGTATAAAAAACAGGAGCAAGAAAATATTAGACAGCTTGAATTGCAATTTACAAACATTGAATTACAATTACAAGCCCATCATTCACAAGAAGTAGAAAGGAAATTACAACATATTCAAAAGAACTCTATTCTATACAATTACATAAACACACTATAAATTAACTGAAACTCATATATAACTACTCTGAATAGCCACAAACCCCTTCTAAGGTACTTGCAAGTATGATAAACATTAAAAAAACTCACCATAATATCCCAGAAATACACTTTAAAGATAAAATTCTACAGAATAATGAAGATATAAATAACTTGTTCTGGGATATTTACAACAAGATTTATAACCCTGAAAAGCATAAACATGTCCAATCTACAAAAGAAGTTCTTAAAAAATCTAAAGTTTCCAAAACTTGATGAAGAAAAATATAACTTACTGAACAGTCCCTTGTCAATCAGTGAAATAAAAATTGTGATTAAAAAACTAAAAGTCAACAAATCCCCAGGCCCTGACAGATTTACACCCATGTTCTACAAAAAACTTAGCCACATACTAGTTCCAGTACTGTTAGGACTCTATAACTTTATTATAGAATATGGCTTTACAGACAAATACTTAAATAATTCAAAGACAATTTTAATACCAAAACCTAATTCAGACAAACTAAATCCCATAAATTGCAAACCCATTGTCCTTGTAAATCTTGACATAAAGATTCTGTCCTCACTGCTAGCTAACAGATAACAAAAAACCTTGGACAAAATTATTTCCCCAGAACAATTGGGCTTTATGAAAAAAAGACAACTAAGCGATACTACCTGTATGTTAGACACCCTAATTTCTCTCTTAACTAAAGACAATCATCCAATATATGCACTTACAATAGACACCTCAAAAGCATTTGATAATGTGGACCAAGATCTGCTTTTCTTAACAATGTCACACTTCAACTTCCCCACATCATTTATAACTGCCATCAAGATGATTTACAACAATGCCACAACCACACTAAGCATTAACAAGATGTATTATAAACCCATCAAAATCACAAATGGACCTCGCCAAGGTCGCCCACTATCTCTGTTTCTTTTCAATATATATTTAGAACCATTACTACTTCACGTCTTCCAAAACACTTACCATCATTTCCCAAAGGTATATAACACAATAATAAAATGCTTAGCTTTTGCTGATGATCTAAATCTGCACTTTGAACTCCTAAATACAGACTTACCAAAAATACTTTCCTCAATTAAACAATTTTCTACAGTAGGAAACTACAATATGAACCCTAAAAAATCATTCATATTCCCTCTAAACCCCATAAATCATAAGACAGCATACTTACCTTCAGTTGATATACCTTTAACATATAAGCTAAAATACCTAGGCATAAACTTTTCTCACACCTACAAAGAAATGCAGAGTTCAAATTTCCTTAAAACATGGGACAAAATTAGGCAAGGCATCTTAAGATGGGAAAACTTAAACATATCCCTTCTGTTTAAATCTGCCATTATTAAAATGAATATTATTCCCAAAAATAGTATTTCAATTAAATGCTATTAATCTCAAATTACCAAAAACCTACTTACAGCAATGGAAAAGGCCCTCTCCAAATTCCTATGGCACCCTAAAACAACAAGAATAAGCTACAAAAATCTTACAATACCAAAATTAAAAGGTGGGCTGAGGCTACCTGATTTTAACTTATATTACCTTATTATAAAAGCAAGCAGGTTGATCCAAATTGCGGACTATGATAGTTCAAAAAAGACTTGTTACCCAATATGGGTTAAAATATGGGCAAATATACTAAATTCCATAAACATAAATCCTAAAGATGTTCCTTTCCTCCAACTCAAACCAAAAACATTTTACAAATTGCACCCAATAATCAAAAATGGTATTACTGCATTCCAATCTCTATTTCTATCCATAAATCTGCAGAATTCATTAGTACTGCTACAATGTATACATATGAACCTGAATATTAAGTTAAATAATAAAATGATTGATCTCAAACCATTCCCAATAATTAAAGAATTAAAAGTATGGGATATCTAGTACAAGGAAGATACACTTGATAATCTAAGAGAAAAATTCAAGATGCCAGCTAGCTATAATTACATTCTTCGACAAATGATATCAATAATAAACCTAAAATATTCAAAACACAAAATAGAAATACAAAATATAGAGAACACCTAAAACATAATCAAAGCTCTAACAGCTAAAGGAAAAATTATCTCAAAAACCTATAAATTAGTAAATGAGCTAAAACACAAATCCACACTACTCTACTCAAGATATTGGGAAAACTTAAATAATAATATCACAATAATACAAAAACAAGAAGCCATAAACAATACCTTAAAACTTACACCTTTCAAAAACCTCATATACACACAACTGATGATTAACAACAATGTATATTATACCTCAGCTGTTCTCAAAAAATGTGGTTACAAAAAAAGTTCAATGTGCCCCTTCTGCTCTAGGGAAGACATGGATATTCTCCACATCTTCTGGAGCTGTGAGAAAATCCCCAAGCTCTAGTGTTCTTTGAAAATGCAACTAGAGAAAGTTGGATATGAAAAAAACACTCTCTCTTGAGAAACAATGATTTTACATATAATTCCTAGTTCAATCAATGGAACGTGCAAGCATATCTTAGTTACAGTATGTGCACTACTCAGATTTTACATTTCCAAGAATTGAGTTAATAATAAAAACATCTCATGGAACAACTTTAACGTCATGGCAGTCAAATATATCACCTCCCACAAACTAGCTACTAAAAGTATTTAAAAAATAATTTACTTTCAAGCATACTGGACCTCTCTCCTAGAGACAATTTTGACAAGCTTACAAAATACATAAAGTTAAATGTCAAGTAGCTGGCTGATACAAAACAAAAACCCTCTATGTTTTGGATCATAAATAGTTGTATCACTGACATATAACATACACTTCTGGGATATCAACAAAAGGAAGGATTACAACATTGTACATACTGTAAATATGTGATTAGTTTTTATAAGCTTTAAGTTTCTTTATTTTCTTTTTTTTTTTCTTTTTCTACCATTTTGGGCAATTAAAGGTACCCTGCATATATTAATCTAATATTCAATGTTATGCCATAACTCTGCTTTATTGTAACACCTAGATATGCTGTAATCATGTCAATTATTAGCTTCAGGATTTCTTGTAAATATTTAAATGTTCCTTCTCTGGAAAGTGGGGTTACCTTTATTCATCTATGTAATACATGCTGTGATGTCTGTATTATTTTGTATTCAGTTTTACATTTTGTATTTGTGAAAATACAATAAAAAGAAATTTTCACAAAAAATTACCATTAGTTCTTCACTTATAACTTTTTTTGAAAAAAAAAGTGGTGTTAATACCCATTCAATCATATAACACTCTGTTGCATCAAACTTATAACCTGTTAGCTCTTTCTTTAAGCACTGGCATTAAAGAGATAGAATCATTTAACCCTGGTGTGAAATTGGCAGCCAGCCTCAGCTGCCATTGTAACTTCCTTTTGCTTAAAAAACTTTCCAGTCTCCTGCTCTTAAGTCAATGTTTAATGTTTCCAAAATACCAAAACTGTTGTTGTTTGTCTTTCGGCTTTTCCCGATTAGGGGTCGCCATAACAGCACTCCGGTCTGCTAATGATTGGCAGTTTGTTTTTATGGTGTCAAGTTGCCAGCCCGACACCCAACCTTCAACGAAGGCACACCCATTCAACGTATGTCTTTTGAATGCCCACTCGACCGCGGGGAGAACATGCAGACTCCACACTCCCAACCCAAGCCGAGAATCGAATGGGAGAACCTCTTGCTGTGAGGGAACAATGCTATTGTTGCATCACATCAGAAGTCCACCAAAACTAAACCTAACAAACCCTTGACAAACTAAGGAGTATCTGTATAAAGTATTCATTTCTTTTTTTTTTTTGTATGGATGTCATAATTATGTGCGTAGATTCTGCTTTTAAAGGCCCTTTCAGTTTTTCCAACATAGAACCCACTGCATGTTTCACACTTAGCCAGATAAACTACCCTAACAGTAGAACAGTTCCTCTTCTTAAAGGTAATTTTGTTTTTTGCTAAATTGTCCAAGGTAATGCTGCTACTTTTGATAATGCAATAACATTGATGACAAATTCCACAGGGTCTAGTGCCAACTCCATTATCTAAGTTTTTATTGTTCTTGTTTTCCAATATTTTTTTTTATGTTGCTACCCACTTTGCTGATGAATGCAGGCTTTTCCCCAGTACCTTTTTCACATAATTGTTCACTCTAAACTTATTTCAGTTTTTGTTAATTATATTCTTTATTTCCCCTGAAATAGGGCTATGTTGGATGATACAAGCCTTTTTATCCACTTTAGGGAGTCCCATACCCAACAGTGGTTTGTACCCTTTTCCCCGTTCGTTGTAAACACCCTCAATAATATCGTCAGCCATCTTCTTGAGATAGCCCCTCTCTAGCAACATGTCCTTTAGTTTAAATAATTCCTCTCTAACATTATCAAAATGTGATGTCATGCGTGTAATCCATATCACTTGTCCCTTAATTAAACTCTTCTTTTGTGACAGGGAATGATTACTGGAAAAGTGTAGAAAGGAATTGCAAAATGTACTTTTTCTGTATACATTTGATCTAAAGCCTTCCTGAGTGTGTGGGATAGCGGTGTCTAAATAGTGTATCTTGGTGTTAAATTGGTAAGTAAATGCCAAAAATCTTGTAGTATTGTTCAAGTAATCAATAAATGTAGGTATAGTATCTGTACTACCCTTCCATAAAATAAAAATGTCATCCGAATATCTAATATATGACTGTATGTTTTTCTCAAAAGCACTACCAAAAACATATTTATGTTCCAATCCTAAAAGCACAATTTTGGCATATGTGGGGGCAGAGGTTGCACCCATAGCTATGCTTCTGACCTGCTGGAAATACTGTCCCTCAAAGAAAATATTATTGTTTTCTAGAATCAAATGCATTAATTCACAAACCAAACTAATTTGCTCATGTTCTAGGACTGAAACAGAAAATAGTGTTTCCTCAAAAAGTTCCAAACCTTCTTTTTTAATAATAGAAGAAAAGAGATCTTTAACATCAGTTGTTAAAAAAGTTAATTCTTTAGACCAGATCTCCCTTTGTAACATAGCCAAAAATTCCCAAGAGTCTTTAATTAAATGTGGGGTAGATTCTACTACATGTTTAACTATTCTTTCCCCAAGTATTGCCAACAGATGGGTTTTAGAACCACTAACTGCCACTATTGGTCTGAAAGGAAGTTCCGTAATACTCTTGTGGACCTTTGAAATCCCAAAAATAGTCAGAACACAAGGGTGGTAATTCATGAAAAATTCAAAAATATCGAGACTAATCCATTGGTTAAGAACATATTCCTCCAAATATTTGTTTATGTGGCTATAGGTAATGTTGATTTGATTTCTAGAAACCTGACTGCATTGGTCTTCTTTAAATAATAGATTTTGCTTGGCATTACAATAGTTTTCTGAACTGTACACAATTATGCCTCCTCCTTTGTCAGGTGTTATAATGCATAAGGATTTGTCTTCCCTTAGCTGACGCACTAACAATCGCTCTTTTTTGGTTAAATGAACATACAGTTTGCTCTTGCCTGCCCAAAGTTTGTACATATCTTCAATTGTGGCATTCTCAAACACACCAACTAGTGGTTGGAGCTGGATTAAAAACACTCTTTCTCTTTAGCACCCTCTGGGTGTGTTGGCCACCGCTGGTGCTCTCATCTTTGTTCTGGGAAAACTGAATACCTAAATTCAATTTCCTAGTATATATCTTAATGTCAATCAAACTGTCAGTAATATCCAGTGTTTTAGCTGGTATAAATTTAAACCCCTTAGAAAACAATGAAAAAAAATCATTAGTTATAATAGTGTCAGTATAGTTGTAAATTTTAAATCCTTGATAGTGTAAAATCTGGCAATTGGTGTTGGTTAATGTTTGTTCACCTGTCTTCCCCATGTAACAGAACCCTTCTGTACTTGGGATGCATAACTGGGAGCTGTGTGTTTCCTCTCTAGATTCCTGTTTGCTATTCTCTCTGAGCGACGAAGCTGTGAAAAATCCCATTGGTAAAATCCCTCCCCATGTTCACTGTTCTCCATATAATCATAACTAGACACATTTACCCCCATTCTATTGTCAATTTCATTGTAACCATTATTGCTGTAAGTTTTGTTACCATTGTATTGACTTTGATATTATGGCATTATCCGGGATGTAGGGTATGCCGTATGGGTTTTATATTGTTTAATGTCCCTATCCAGATTGCATTACTTCTTGTAAAGCAATGTGTTACACCTCCTTTCCACCCTCTCAGTTACTTTTTCATATAAACCCTGATGTTGTTGAAAAAGATCACTTAGTAACTTTTCATTCAATTGCTCCACTTCTTTATAAATTCTACCCCTAAACTGCTCATTGTAAAATAAAACCTTGTCCAAAAACTCCAACCCCAACTTGTCAAACATGACTACAAAATTGTTTAATATTTGTTCATCATATTGTAATCCATATGGAAATTTAAAAACCTTCCCCCACTCTGGAATCATAGATAAACTTACTAAACTAGGCATTAATCCCTACGTCACCCAATGGGTTGCTAACTGGCTTACTGAAAGAACCCACACTGTAAAAGGAGCCGACTCCAAATCCAGCTCCAGACAAGTGACAAGTGGAGTACCTCAGGGTTCAGTCCTGGGACCGCTCTTGTTTGGCTTCTACTTCTCTGAAGTACAGGCCAACACTAAGGGACTCTAGCTAACAAAGTTCGCAGATGACTGCAAACTGGGAGCCATTATTGAATCCCCAGATGATGTGGATACTCTACAAAAGGGCCTTACAGAAACAGATGCTTGGTGCCAGAGCCATGGGCTCAAGCTCAATGCCAAGAAATGTATTGTTATCCCCTTTGGGAAAAAACATGTATCCATGAATTACCATATAGGTGGCAGTACACTAAACACCGAAAGTGTGATAAGAGACTTAGGGACACAGGTGGACAATGGTTTCACCTTCGATAACCACATCGCCACAACAGTCAGGAAATACTTGTATGTGGCACACCTCATCACTAAGGGCTTTTCATCCAGAAAAACGGAGGTCATTGTCCCACTGTACTCATCCCTCATTAGACCCATTATAGAATACAACGCCCCATTTGGTATGTACCTCTCAAGACATCTGCAACAACTGGAAAGGCCGCAGAAATACCTCACTAAAAGAATCACAGGCCTAAAGCAGATGCCCTATGCTGACCGCCTTAAAAAACTCCAGCTATACTCTGTCGCATATCGTCTACTCAGAGGCGATCTCTGCTTAACATACAAGGCCATGTCAAACCCAGAGCTGTTGGACATGCTACACTTAAAGAAATCCCAATCACTCAGAGCTACACGCTCCAGGGATCTAAACCTTGCCATCACAATAAACAAAACATGCTGGAGGGATAGGTTCCTGACCCAGAGACTACCCAGACTCTGGAATAGATTGCCCATACATGTCAAGCAGAGTGCCTCTCTGGCCCTCTTCAAAAGGAACCTTGATGATTGGATGGGAGAAAGGAAATTCACCCCAGGGATCATGTCAGTTGCCCTGCTAGACAGGGGTCCAGGGAAGTAAATAGTGTGGGAAGAAATGGCCAGGGAATTGTTATGGCTAGGCTTGTATAGGCCCTAGGGCTGATAGCCTAGTACCAACCTATGAACCTATGAACCTTTAAAAGCAGAATCTATGAGCATAATTATGACATCTATACAAATTAATTATTTATGCAGACACTCCTTAGTTTGTCAAGGGTTTGTTAGGTTTAGTTTTGGTATTTTGGAAACATTAAAAATTGAGTTAAACATAAATTGAATTAAGGCATCCTGTTTTCCCAGAGCAAAGATGAGGGCACCAACAGTGGCCAACACATCTAGGGAGTGCTAAAGAGAAAAAGTTCTTTTAACCCCCCTTTCCTCACTAGTTGGTGTGTTTGAGAAAGCCATAAATGAAGATATGTACAAACTTTGGGCAGGCAAATACAAATTTTATGTTAATTTAACCAAGGAAGAGAAACTGTGTGTCGGCTAAGGGAAGACAACTCCTTACTCATTATGACACCTGACAAAGGGGGTGGCCTAGTTGTGTACAGTTCAGAAAACTATTCTAATATCATGTAAAATCTGTTATTTAAAGAAGACCAATGCAGTCAGGTTTCTAGAAATCAAATCAACATTGCCTACAGCCTATTAAACTCATATTTGGAGGAATATGTTCTTGACCAACAGATTAGTCTCAATATTTTTGAATTTCTCATGAACTACCACCCTTGTGTTCTGACTATTTTTGGGATTCCAAAGGTCCACAAGAGTATGACAGAACTTCCTTTTAGACCAATAGTGGTGGCTAGTGGTTCTAAAACCCATCCATTGGCAATACTTGTGGATAGAATAGTTAAACATGTAGTAAAATCCACCCCGCATTTAATTAAAGACTCTTGGGAATTTTTGGGTATGTTAAAAAAGGAGATCTGGTCTAAAGAATTAACTTTTTTAACAACTGATGTTAAAGATCTCTTTTTTTCTATTCCCAAAAATGAAGGGTTGGAGGAAACACTTTTCTGTTTCAGTCTTAGAACATGAGCACATTCATTTGGTTTACAAATTAATGTGTTTGATTTTCGAGAACAATTAAAGCCTACATTCATCAGTAAAGTGGGTAGCAACATTATAAAACTATTGGAAAACAAGAACAACAAAACCTTAGAAAATGGGGCTGGTACTAGACCATGTGGAAGTTAATGTTATTACATTATCAAAAGTAGCAGCATTACCTTGGACAATTTAGCAAAAACCAAAATTACCTTTAAGAAGGGGAACTGTTCTACTATTAGGGTAGTTTATCTGGCTAAGTGTGTAACATGCAGTGGATTCTATGTTGGAAAAACTGAAAGGGCCTTTAAAAGCAGAATCTACAAGCATAATTATGACATCCAGACAAAAAAGAAATTAATACTTTATACAGACATTCCTTAGTTTGTCAAGGGTTTGTTAGGTTTAGTTTTGGTATTTTGGAAACATTAAACAATGACTTAAGAGGGACAGACTGGAAAAAACATTTAAAAGCAAAAGAGAGTTACAATGGCAGCTGAGGCTGGCTGCCAATTTCCCACCAGAATAAATTATTCTATCTCTTTAATGCCAGTGCTTAAAGAAAGAGCTGGCAGATTATAAGTTTGATGCAACAGTATGTTACATGATTGAATGGGCATCAACACCACATTATTTAAAATAAATTATAAGTAAAGAACTAATGGCAATTTTTAAACTGGTAACTTTTTGCACAAAAACAAGAAGTGACAGAGTTCTACTGTTATACATATGACTATGAATTTTTCAATACTTTAGATAACATCTTTATTGATTTTTTTGTATGTGTGATATGGGTTTAAAGTTTTATACCCTGTGACTGTTGGATTTTAATTGGTTTATTTGCAACTGACCATGCTCATTGGCTGGTTATTTAAATGTTTTATGAAATTTTACATGTATTCTGATGAAATCCCATGTGAGAGAGATGAAAGCACTTAATCAGTTCTTAAATAAAATAAATTGCTGTCCTTTTGTCAGTGCGTGCTTTTACGGTTATCAGTTTTGGTTTGCCAATTCACTGCACCTTTTCTTGGTTCTTTTTTTTTTCTATTTCTCCCTTGCCTTCACAATCTAGCCAACACACTTTGTTCACCCTCGCTGCACTCAAGTCACTCTGCTCCCTTACCTCCATTCCCACCCACCCCCACTTTCCTCCAGTTTATACCTATCCAGGCCACACCTCTTACACCACATCCCTCTCAACACTACTATTATTATCTAGAATAACTGTGTTCCCTCTTCTTTGACTGTTCCTATTACCTCTACACTTACATCACTTCCTCACACTACTAATTTCACACCCACACTTTATACCACCCATCCCTTCCTCTCCATAACTTGTCTCTCTCATATATATCTTCTACTATCCATTTCTTTTTCCTAATACCCAATCTACATCTCTCTATAACACTTAAATGCATAACTCCACCTATTTAATTTTTTATTCTTTCTTAGCAGCCTTCTTTATTACACCAAAATATCTACATTTTTCATTTAGGATTCCTTTTACCAAGATGCTAATAAAAACTCTCATTTCCATCACATCATTAATATCTCTACTGCTTTTATCTATGCATACTAACCCTTACCACTCCCACTATCTTATAATCTACCCCTCCCTTACACTGGCCATGGCAGTCAACCTCCACAACTTCAGTGACACAGTGCACATCTCCCCACACCTATTTAACATGTCTATCTCACTTAATTTCTTTTTCAAATACTTTCATACCCATATCTCTTCACCTTGCCTGTATGAACTGCATAGACTTTTCTACAAACTAAAGTCCCTTACACTCGATTGACTCACACACATCAAACTCCAATCTGACATTCACCCAAACCCTGGCCCTGCACACTCCATGACCTTAAGCTCTCCTCATTTACCAGATTCAGTTTCTAAAATCTCCCTTCCACCACTCCATAGACAATAATCAGACCTACTTGTAATACATTTCAACCTCAGAAGCCTCCTTAATAAAGTTCATGAGTTTCATGCTGTCATTGCTCGCTACTCCCCAAACATAGCTATAATCACTGAAACTTGGCTCAAGCCCCATATAAAAGCCATAGAATTACTTACGCCTGGTTATAGTATCATAAGAAAGGACAGATTATCCAAACATGGCGGCACTGCTATAATGTTCAAAGACAACCTCAGTTTAGTACAGCTTAATACTACTCCACCTCACCTCCCTTCAGCAGAAATCTTAACAACATGGCTAGACATTAATACCTGAAAATCCATTATATTTGTAGCCATCTACCTCCCCCCTGCTAATAACCTCACACATATTGAAAACATCCCGGAATTGACCTCCTCCTCTTTTTCTCAAGAACCTATTATACTTGGTGACTTTAATCTTGACTGGTTTACCTGCTCTTCTTCCTCTCCCACCAATTTTATTAACTTATTTGCCTTTACTCAATATATCATTCATCCCACCTGCATAGGCATAGTCACCAACCAACATTCTATACTTGACTGGATTCTAATAAACAAATCCAGCAATAGGTATGTCATTGGTTGTCTCCCAACCTATCTTATCAGAAAATATACTTATAGTACTAACAATGACAAATTTTGCTATGTATATAATAAGAAGCAATTTTCCCCCACTATATTTAACACACTTTTAAAAGATTATGACTGGTCACCTCTTCAATTTGATCTTGCAGTACAGCATTTCAATACTGCTTTCCTGCAGGTACTTAACAACCTTGCTCTGCTTAGGAAAGTTCATGCTAAATCCCCAGATTCATGAAGCTCGGTGCAAGGCCGGTGTAAGGCTTGCGCCGGTCGTGCGGCGTATATATGGTGTAGTAGCGTCATATGCATATTAATGAAGGTGCGCTGCCACCACATCCACGTGCATAGGACACGTGCGTGAGTGCATGTGGCATTACTAAGCTGCGCCCGGAGGCGTGTCAATGTCGGCTGGCGATGAGCAACCTAAACTGCTGAATATTATAGCCTGCCTGCAATAGTAATCACACCTATCAGTGTCCGTGGATAATGAAACATATGCAAAGCATGCAAGACAGTTCCCGGCCACACAAAATGGAGAACCAAACAGAAATGCACGCAACACAATATGAGTTTCCGTCCATGGAACAAATGATAATCGTGTGTCCGTAATGTACTGCACTGTCAGTAGTTATACCCAGTGGAAGTGAAGCGCATCATGTCAGCGTGCTGCCAATACACGCATCTAGCCCCATGGGCATGGTCACCAGCAGTCCCACAGTGGTAGTGATAGTACACAGCTGGGCAGTTGTGGCTATATAACAACCGTAAAGAAACCTGACAGTCCAAATTGTATACCAAACACACACAAACATATGTATATTAAAATGTGCTATACACATGAACAGGAAAGTAACCGGCACATACACATAGGATGCTATATGCGGAACCGGGATATCCAAAAGCAGAACCCATGCATGCAAATGCAATACGCAACAACCCCTGTATAGCACATAACCTGCACCCATGTCCGAATGTCCACCAAATCCAGCTACCAGCCTTGTGCAGCCGTACACCTACACATAGCGAGTATTCCCCATATGTAGTAGGAAGTATCATCCTAGGCAGTGTCAGGATTGCAAATATGTATCCCACGTTTGTAAACATCCCATCACAGTTACGTAAATCCAAATGCCCATGCGTTCATGTTTCGGCAAAATGTGTGTACATCCCGCGTGGGATAAGTAACCTGTTGAAACCTCAGAGTTGTTTACACGCCACGGTGTCCAGTACTGTACACATCTGGACAAAACATGTATGTGTAGTCACGGTACTGTTCAGTGTCTACACAGACATGCAAAACATACTATGCAGGATGGAACAGCTGTCCACCATGCACGTCTCCCCACTAGGGTTGCCACCTGTTCAGATGCCCAAGGTGGGACATCCCTTGTAGAAATGTGAGAATTTGCAGGATAAAACATACCCCCGGCCAGTGCAAAGGACAGAATTACTCTTGTTTGCCAAGATAAAAGCTTATGTCATAGCATGTGAATAGCTTATGCTAACCCAAATAATAGTTATGTGTTTCAGATACAAAATACCTGTATCAAGCAACTATTAAAGAAAATAAGAAATATACCTGTGTCTTAAAATCACAGGACACTTGCCATGTCTTAGGTGTCATCGCAGGACACAACTGTCCAAAGTGGGACTTCCCCTCACAAAGAGGAAGAGGTGGTAACCCTACCCCCCACTGAATTATCGACAGTATATATTCAACCCAATCACATACCGACACCACCACTCAACCTATTACAGCAACAAAATCTGGACAAAGCCTGAAATGACAAGTGGACAAATAGGGACAGATGTAAATACTGCTCTCACAAACTTCGAAAGTTCACAGAATAATAGTATGTACATTAGCATGAAATGTTGTGAAGGATGTGGGGTAGTCCCCGAGTATTACAGAGGTCCGTACATTCTTACTGTAACAAACCTTCACATATGTTTACTGTACTACTGCATACCTGTAGTTAATTCATAGCTAATTCATGTCCAAAATAATAATCCTCGTATGAATGAATACAGGAAATAGTCAAATGTGAATGGGAACACCACTCACCGTGGATAATGTATTGTAACCACTCCCGCCCATATTATGTATTGCCAACATTATAAGCTGCTGACAGGTGCCCAAACACCTGTGTCTGTAAACACAGGTAAAATAATGTGAATGGGAACACCAACACCATGGATTATGTATTGTAACTACCCCCACCCATATTATGTATTACCAACATTATAAGCTGCTGACAGGTGCCCAAACACCTGTGTCTGTAAACACAGATAAAATGTTTAAAATGGACAAACTCTGTCCATGTGCTTTGTCTGACATTTGAACATGGTCAGGTCAGTTCCGTTCACCAGGCGGACAAGCCTAAACCCAGATCACCACATGAACACCCTGACAATTAAAGACTTGTATGTGTCAGGACTATAAGCCTTGGGGTTCTGAATATCCCTGCAGTGATGAAATATGCAGCTTGGGTCCAGAGCAGTAGGGAATAGGGAATGTGTAATATGTAGTACCGCATTTTTCCCAGCAGGAGAATGGATGCCTGTGTCGTAAGTGAAGCGGTGAGGCATATGTTAATGTAGCTATGTACTATGGGTATGCATATAAATGAGTCAGAACACCAAACGTATAGTGGTTACAGCATCCGGCCAACGTGAATGCAGTCCCGGTTCAACTACGACTACAGCACATATAATGTTAAAGTGTAATGAATGCATCTGTGCTGTACAGACATTTAAATATGTAAAGGTGAACGTGTGTTTTGCATATGTCCGTTAACCGGATTACAGATATTTTACTGGTACTGTCACAAGTAATAAAGCTCACGTAAGCACAAAGACTTAGTAAACATATGTAACCCAGGATATGCATGTGCGCCTGCGCGTAACCCACAATAAGGAAATGCAAGTGCGCCTGTGCGTGTGTAATCCGCTCACAGCATAGAAAATGAATGCTGGTTTCTACACGTAATGTCTATATATGGATACATACATTTGTGTATAGATATATATATCCACAGACTTAAACTAAATAAATATATGAAATAAAGAATGTACAGACATATATATATATATATATATATATATATATATATATATATATATATATATATATATATATATATATATATATATATATATATATATATATATATATATATATATATATATATATATATATATATATATATATATATATATATATATATATACACACACACTCAAACACATACAACATCAATTGATATATACCTAACAAACATATAAACAAATGTCCTCGTAGATATAACACATGCACATAAATAGGTTACACCATAGCTAGTATGGATACACATAACAGACATGCAATTAAGCTAAATACACTGCTGCTCTCAAAACTACTGCCCGGAAAGTATCAGTGTGCCAGATCTGTAAGTCCTACTCTTTAAACATGGATATAGGTGTCCTTTGCAGGACTCCAAAAATAGTGAATCTATAAACGCACTGTCCTGTAATGATTGCTGCAAAGAAGTGTCATCCGCAACTACAATATAGCTGTACATGCAACAGTAGCTTGTGCAAGTGTAATAACACATGGGTTGACAGAATGTAAGACATATGTACCGACATGCGGAGAGTGGATAGTGCTTAGAAGTGTCGTCATACTTTATTATCGCTCACATTAAATATGTGTTATGACTACTGTGGAGGGGTGTCAGGTCTGGGAATCATGGGTATGCAATAATGGGCCTAGGTGCCTAGGTGTTGGTTGGCACAGATTTATGAGGTCCACCCCTTGGGAATGATTAATATACCTATGTGGGTATAGCAGACGCCTCTAACTTCCTAAAATGAAGAACCCATCTACTGGATAGCATGTAAACTATTGGGGGAAGACATAGGGAGTTATATTAGTGTCGTGTAAGCGATTATCATGGGCGTACATGCGTACGAATAAGATGGTAACCATACCTCTCAATCAGAATAAGACATCTGGACAAAGGCATTTTAAAATAAGTACAAATAGGGAATATCTCAAATATTCCTCTTACAAAGTCAGAACGTTGATAGAATAATGGACCAGTCAATAGTATGAATGTTTTGAGGGTTATTAATTGTAAACTACAAATGTCTGTCATTATTGTCTAACCCCACAGTCCCTAATGACTTCCCACTAAATTACCAGAAAGGCACAATATTATTAAAAAAGGAACAAAATCAGATGTCTAAGTTCGGGACATTTAGCCAAAATGTGTACAGTTGAGAGGTATGAAGGTAACCCTGACCTAAATAAATGTACAGAACTAGTGAGATTAGGTGGACAGGTGTGAAGAAAGACGTGATGACAAATGACAAAACATGTATAAGTCAAAAGCATGTACCTCGACAAATCTGGATGAATACTAATGCCCTGTGATAGTCAATGTGGAAGGTTAATAGAAACAACATAAATGTGTCCCTCAGGGTGCTATGCAGTGTCCCCGATACAGTGTTCAGTCTCCTATACACGCATGTGAGTTCTGCCACTGACGGAAAGCGCAAATACCGGCGAACACATAAGGTAGATGATAACAGAATATGTTTTGATCAGCACCTGTTGGCTTTTGTGAGGAACACAACACTCTGGGCGGGTGTGTCCTACAAAAGGAATGTAATGGCATCTGGCCTGTGATTTCTCCATATATTGTGTGTAGTGGTGTAATAAAATGACATATCTTGTATCAGAAACAGATACATGTTACAGGAAACAGTATCATCGACTATACCACTACAAGACAAATCTGAAGGTATGAAAAGTGCAGAAGTAGTCAATTTAGTATTGACCGCAGGTATGTGTGAACTTGTCAAATGTCACAGCTGTACATATAGTTCCTATAGGGCTGTCACCTCTACAAATGATGAAAGTGGGAGGTGCTCTGTAGAAATGACAGAAGTAGCAGGTCAAAACATACCTACAGCCATGCTTACTCCACAAATAGACATATTAGCACACATCAAAGCTTAGGCCAGGATTCATGAAGCTTTGTTCGGTGTACGAGTAGAGTAAGAGTAGAGCAAGCAAGATGTCCGCCGAGCTATTCAGCAATATCCTGTAGGGGCGTGTAACACAGCCCCTCAAACGAACGTTGCACGGACAATGTTAGGATATGCAAATTACCCCATTTGTAGGTGAAAGCTATGCAAATTATGTAAAATATGTGATACATGAAACAGTAAGCTGTCCGTGCAAGAGTAGAGGTATGTGCAGAAATGTACACGGATGTTAACCGAGTAACGTTCTGCAAGTAGCTAAACGGAGCAATGTCATCTGCAAATAAAGGATGGTTTAGTTGAAGAATCATGCCAATGGCCAAATATAAGGCCAGTGGCATGTATTCCCATTGGAAATTAATAAAACTCTAGTTATTCTCCCCCGATCTCTGGTGTTTAAGCGTAGCGCAGCGGCGCGAGTACACGCTGTGCATACAAAACAAGACAAATATGTAAAATATACATACAAATTGTAAGGTCAGTTAAAAGTTATTGCGTCATGCAGGTGAATGGCAAGCTGAAGACAACATGGCTACTGAGTAGTGGTTGCTATGTGTGGAAGCGCACACTCAGAGATGTAACCAAGCATTAGTAGGCAATCCTATGCAACTGAGGCTGAGGATAGTGAAGCACAATTTGTCATGCCATATGGGCCAAGCCTCTACAGTGTAAGAGTAGGTTAAGGGGACTATCAGCGTAGAAGATAGGTGACATCATGAGTGTGTATGTATAAAACACTGTAATCTTATTGGAGCAGTGTGTCACATGTCTGCTGTCAGTGACTCATCAGTGGAAGAAGCGTGTTATGATTTATCCTAGGTAAAGTCAGTAAACTGATGGTGTACGCCATGGATATCACTGAAGTTCCTTGCAAACCTGGTGAAGTGTGTTTGCACCCGTACAAGCCTGTAAGCCCGAGTAAGCATGTGTGCATGTGTGTCAGCCCGTGTGCGCGGGTTGAAGAACGAGTACGCTACTGTAAGATTGTTGAAGCCCGTGTAATGTTGTGTAAGCCAGTGTAAGTGTTTCTACGCATGTATAAGCCTGTGTGCGCACATGGAAGCGGATATGCACTTCGCTGTGCTCCTATGCACGGCGCCGCTCACTGTGGACACAAACAGTGAAAAGGAAGGTAAACAAATAGCAGTAAGTTAACCAAGGAGAACTACCACAGCTAGCAGGTGAAAACAATCAGACTGAGTATATTACACAGCCAGTACAGTAGGCCAGCACAGCACAGCACGTACAACTCTACAAACAGCAGTCCACCATGTTTTTCTCAGACACACTGCAACACTGTAGTTTACTAAGAGAAGTGCAAACTCTAAAAGCTTAACTGAGACAACATAATGTTAGGGGCTGCCATTGCTATTATACGTCAACATATGCAACATGTGGAGGGTTGTGCCAATGTGAATGCTGCTCAGCATCACACAGTGAGTAGACGGAGAGGAGTGTGCAGGCACAGGGTAACCTACCAGGGGCTACATGAGCTGGAGATAGTAGAGTGCTATAGAGTGGACAGAGACCTCCTGCAGAAGATTGTGGATCTGTGCAGGCCATGTCTCACACACAGAACCAACAGAGGGAAACCTATCCCAGTGGAAACCAAGGTATGTGTTGCCCTAAGGACACCAGCAACAGGTACCTTCCAGAGATCAACTGGTGATATGATGTGGATTTTACAAACATCAGCATCCAGGGTACTGCACCAGTTCATGAATGCCATGTCAGCACATGTCAGTGATGATGTATATATCCCCAATCCTGTAAGGTATTGGGCAGCAATATGTGTCGTTTCTACACAATAGTGGAATACCCTAAGTACTGTGTGCAATACACTGCATGCACATATGCATCAAAGCACCAGCCAGTGAGTGTGGTAGGGCCTACATCATCCACAAGGGCTTCCCCTCCATGAAGTGGTGGTTTGTGTGTGATGGCCAGCCCGTAATAATAAATGTGTGTGCTGGATGCCCTGGAAGCTGCAATGCTTCCGATATGTGGCATCTGATGCAGCTGTACAAAACATTTGGCAATGGGGACAACCCTCATGGTCACCTAGTGGGGGATGCCGGATGTGCAGTTCAACTGTGGCTGATGACACACATCAGAAATGCACACACACATGAACAGGAATGCCATAATGAGGCACACGAACATACAGAAACCTTACTCTAGCATGTGTTTGTGTCGCTCAAGTCACAGTTCTGTTGCCTGGACACATCTGGTGGAGCATTACCGCACTTGTCAACTACATGTATCAGAATTGTCTGTGGCCTAGGTCATCTGTGTCACACACACACACACACACACACACACACATGACAGTTTATATACATAGTGTGAGTGACTGTTCATGTATGTGTAACACTGCAAAACAGTTCAAACACAGCAAAGTATGTCAATAATGGACATTCATCATAGTTGTACAACCACCTTGGAGGATATGCATGCAGAACTCTCATTGCATATGTGATACAGTGATGTACTTCAAAATACCATTGTAAATGCAAATATCAAATGACAAATGACATAGCACATATCTATATGTACACATTGTTACCCATTATACATATTGGGGTGTAATACCTATGTGTTACTGTTGGTAAAGTATGTGTAGTAAATGTGGATAACTGACTCTGTTTAACCTTATAGGTGTACAGCATGGGTTGGATAACACGTATCTGTCTGTATGATACCCTTGTGTAGACTAACTGTGTCATGTGCAGAATGCATTCTAGGCCACAGTATGAATTCCCAGATGTGGACAGGAATATCCCTATTGTCTTTGCTTGTAACTAACATGGCTATATGTCAAACAGTAATGGTCCCAGCAATGTGTGGCGGTCAATACCAGTGCGAACTGGTATAGTATAGTACATGTAGGATCCACATGCTACTGTGTGTCCTACATGTGTGGGTCAGTTGTGAAGATATCATATAACAATTGGTCATTCAGACTGTTGAGGTTGTGTCTACTACCGTAATGCAAAACTATGACAGATAGTAACAGTATCACCCACAGCACCGTGTAAAACCATAGCAATCACACGTGTAGACAAGTATAACAATATGTGTAGTATAATGCATACTGGCCAACAATAGAAACTATGATGTGTTAACAGTGTAAAATACAGGGCATGTCACCATTCCAATGTGTCCACTATACATGTACATGCAGACAGTGCACCTTCACCATGTTCACATATAGATACATGTAAATCTGTACTACACACATCACACACATACTGCACACTCTGTAACACATGCTGCCAATACTACACACGTCAGTCAAATGGCACATGGATGGATAATACATCTTCAGAATTAACAGTGCTGTACACTATACTACATTGATGATCATAGCTAGAATGTATCATGCCTGCTTACATACACCTAGAAGGAAATCACACTTTGTGTTAACAACATTGTTACATTATTACAGTGCTATGAAGCCACTCTGTGCATCAGCACCAGTTAGTCTGTACCTGCATCAATGTTACACATTACAAGAGGTGGCACAGGTGTCATCATATGCACAGGGTATGTAGTTTCTTTTCCAAAGCCTGTCAGTGAGCCAGCCAATCAACATGTATGCATTTGTGTTTGTGTGAGGGACAGCAGGTTTTGCATGGCCCAATGTTGATGCAATGTGTGTGTGTGTATGTGTTATCCCTAGCTGTTTGTTTTATGTGTGTCTCTGCATGTACACTGTTTCAGCATGTGTCAGCCATATACGGGAGGTTGTGGGACAGTCACAGACTGTACCTGCCAGGCTGTACAGATCGCCATTCCTGGCCATGGACACCCCTCCATGCATTCAACCATAGTCCAATCCTGCATCTGGCAATGTATACACATACATACATGGGATCTGTATCACAACCTGTGGATAAACGGGTGTCAGTAATGTTAACCTGATTTGCATAGTATTGTCATATAATACATAGGTATATGAGCCATACTCATCCTCCAAAGTAATGACCACTGCTGAATGCTGCTGAGATGTGCACATGACCATTTAAAGGTGCTGTACTATCATTGTTTTCAATGTCCCTGGTAATACCCAGCAACAAAATAACTGGTCACTACACAACTATAACCCAGGATCACTACAACACACAGTATGTGCACTATCACAGAGCCATAGCACATTCAGATACATCCAATGTGAACATGTACAGACAATGCAGCACATTCAATAATGCTAATATCCACATACATATTACAAAGATATGCATACACACACACACACACACACACACACACACACACACACACACACACACACACACACAGTTGGAAGGGCCGGGAGTTGAACACACACCTAACTACCTTAACACACTACAGCATTACACATTTACAGAACGCGCTACCGAGATTACTGAACACAGCACTCCCAGAGGCATACTTCTAGGTGGGTGACATCATCCGCAAAGGCAAAGACGCCGATAGGGAATGTATGTGTTGTGAGGCATCTAAAAGCATTACTGTGTCCCCAGGCAGCTGGAAACACACACACACACACACACACACACACACTTGGAAGGGCCGGGAGTTGAACATACACCTACCTACTTTAACACACTACAGCATTATGCATTTACAGAATGCGCTACCGAGATTACTGAACACAGCACTCCCAGAGGCATACTTCTAGGTGGGTGACATCATCCGCAAAGGCAAAGATGCCGATAGGGAATGTATGTGTTGTGAGGCATCTAAAAGCATTACTGTGTCCCCAGGCAGCTGGAAACACACACACACACACACACACACAAACACACACACACTTGGAAGGGCCGGGAGTTGAACATACACCTACCTACTCTAACACACTACAGCATTACGCATTTACAGAATGCGCTACCAAGATTACTGAACACAGCACTCCCAGTGGCATACTTCTAGGTGGGTGACATCATCCGCAAAGGCAAAGATGCCGATAGGGAATGTTTAGAGAGTGAGCGGTCTGAAAGCATATTACTGTCCCAAGGTAGACTTACACAAACATGGCAGTGCTGTCATTGGGCCAACTAAATATCTACGGAGCACTACAACACTAAATAGATACGGGATGCACCACAGACAGTACACCCTTCGAGAGAGCAACCAGTGTGTTCAATGTAGGCATCCATTGTGTAATTGAAAATGGCCATCTGTTGCCTGGATGACCACCATGGCTATACAGGATGTCAATGGCCATGCCCACACGCTTAGTATCACATGTCTGTTTGGAATGTACTGTGTGTCCATCTACACAACGGCGTACTGGGCATGCTCACACACTTAGCAGTTGCAAAGGGTCATCTTGCATGCACACGGAGTCTAATCACAGAAGGGTGCAGTGTGGAATGTACTGTGTGTCCATCTACACAACGGTGTACTGGGCATGCTCACACACTTAGCAGTTGCAAAGGGCCAACTTGCATGCACACGGAGCCTAATCACGGAAGGGCTCAGTGTGGAATGTACTGTGTGTCCATCTACACAACGGCGTACTGGGCATGCTCACACACTTAGCAGTTGCAAAGGGCCAACTTGCATGCACACGGAGTCTAATCACGGAAGGGCGCAGTGTGGAATGTACTGTGTGTCCATCTACACAACGGCGTACTGGGCATGCTCACACACTTAGCTGTTGCAAAGGGCCATCTTGCATGCAGATGGAGTGTACACACAGAAGGGCACAGTACAGAAGGGCACAGTAAGGTATAACTGTCCTCACGCACAGGGCGGTCACACATGCAGTGACCTGTACACACACAGCTGCCATCACAGCTGTCACAGGTGCAGGTCACACACGTACACACTACAGTGTACACTGTAGCTGTCAAGTCAGCACCATGTCGTCGGTGCAGCACTACACAGCCTTACGGTCCCACAACACCATGTGACACATGACCACTGGGCTGTACAGCAGGTACCAGCTGTGCAGAGTACACATGTACCAACAGGGATCCAACAGGTGTTATGCATTGCAATGATACCAGTACACATGAACAGGTCGGCTCAAGACATACCACGGCCCTTACACAGCTGTGACACCTGACTGTTGCTGTACACCAATGAACACACGTCTGGGTATGTCATACATGTGATTGTGTGGATGTGTGCATGGACTGCACACACAACACATACATACATAGCCTTTGATGTACCTCGTGCATAACACTGGCCTAATCAATGCTACACACGCAAATTTAAGGTGGGCCCATGTCTGCTGAATGCTCATACTACAGGGGGTAGCAGTGTTGACCGGGACACATACCCTTGTACTGGTCGCCTGTGACACCCATGATATCATACCGCAGTCCATGTGTTATGTATGTCAACACACATGTCCAACAATAGCAATGCATACAAACATGGCAACAGGAGACACATGTGACATCTGTACTGTGCATGCAGCAACCATGCATGTGCAGTGGCCGATGTCCGTAACATAGTTGCACCTACCTATGACATGCAGACGCAATGCAGACCCATCATTGACACCTGTATACGGTGACATACAAACAGCACGTATGGAGGGATGTGTGTACATAACGTGGTGAACCACCTGTCTAGATGTATGTGTGCAGGGGGTGGCTCACAGTTGTGTCACACACCATCCTATCATGCCATGTGCAAACAGTACGCTATGTCACTGTTACATGATGGTGCTGACATAATGCATACACAGTGGTCAGGTGTTAACAACTATATGTCACATGGCACCTGTAACACCTACAACCTCCTGTGTGCATATAGCAGCACATTTGCCAGATATAGCGTTGGTACACATAATGTGATCAATACCGCTGCATGTCTATCAAACGTGTCATCATATGGCAGGTGTATCATTCCCAGCACTGCCATGTGTGTCCGAATGTGTGACCAGGGATGCCACATATCGCGGGGAATATGTCCCAGTTGCTACACATCCCTGTACACCATTGTAGAGATCTGTACATACGTCAGTGTGGGAAGCATGACGTCGGCCGGTGAGGTGCATCACACACATTGGCTGTCTGTATACACATGTGTGGTCACCACATTGTGTGTGTGTCTGTATGTATGTCTGGTGCTTGGTGTGAGGGTGTATGCTAATATACGGTGGGAAATGATCACTAACCCCACGTGGTGACTAACCCATAATGGTGATGCATTGCACAACCCTGTTGATGCCATAGGTCCCAGCCATACTGGCTACCTGTGCATGTCCTTTCTCTGTGACACGTCATGTGGGTGCATAGTACTGTGAGGGTGATGACCAGATAGGCAAGGGTCCCCACCTGCACACTATGGGGTGTGCGTTATAGTGGTGTACACCCCGTGAATGCGGCCATGTTCCCGTACTGTTACAGGGTCCTACTGCTGCACAGTGTGGCCTCCAGCTACCAAGTGACACCTCACATCATCATTGGCCAGGCCGCTGTGTACAACCCCTGCACCATGTCACCATACCTGTAATGTGGCCTGCTATGTATGTCACGTCTCTGTCCAGTGTAGCCTGTGGCACCGACCACATGCATCAGGTGCAGTATATGTGCGGACATCTGTGTCATGTTGGTGTGTCCAACAGTCAGGTTGAGGGTACATGTAGCATGCTGATATTGCCAGACGTGCCTGTGAGTAATCCACAGTTACACATGGGGGACTGCAAACACTGCTACCTGTAGACACATGCAAGTACACCATAGGAGGGAATCACGGTATCACAACCAACATGGTGCTACAGATGTAACCGAGACACATACCGTGAACACATCAATGCATGCTGCACCTGCACTACATGGTATGACTGGTGCATGTCGACAGTACACAACCTATGTCACATACACATCTCTCAGTATTCACACACAACCACTGCAACATACACATCCCTCACTATGCATACACAGGTAATATTACATACACCTCTCACTATGCTGTTCGCCCTGTGCATCAGAATATTTGTGCATAACCCTGCACCGATGGTGTGGATGACAGGGATGCGGCACAGGCTTCATCATATGCACAGGGTGATATGTTTGCCAGGGGCATAGGCTGCATCAATGGATAACATCATGTGTGTGTGTAAGGGCCGGTGAGTTGACTGGACATGTCTGTGCAGAATGCATGTGGATGTTGTGGAGCCCTACAGTTGTGTTTGCTGTGTGCGTGTATGTGTGTACACAGTTCTGCCATTTGTGAGGCCTACACAGGGTATAATTGACAGCCCCAGATTGTACAGAGCAGGCTGTATAGCTCACTGTGTCCGTCCACAGCCACGTGACCTGTGCCTGCCTGGGGTTGCACGGGCACTACCAGGTGGAGGTACAGAGTGGCTACTGTCCGACGACACATGTCCGCTGGAACCGTGTGCTCGCTGAGACCATCCAGGGCCACGTCCATGTGGCCTGCTGTGTCCTGGTGTTGACAGCGCAGCACCAGCTGCACTGCTACTGCTACCGGCACTATGGGAGCGGGCATGTGAGGTGGCACACTCACGTCGACCTACACTAGATGGTGTTGCTGGCCTATGTCCACGTGGCCTACGCCTCATTCCTACTAGTGTTCCAGCACAGACAGCTTCCGCTCGTGGATTGCCATGCCTCGGTCAAGGATTCCGACCATTTCACCTAAACGCCTATCCAGAACATTAGCAATCTGTTGTTGAGCATTTGCCAATGCCTGGATGTTGTCATTTAGGGTATGGATAGCAGCCCTCTGCAGCCTCTGCCCTTCTCTGTTCTGCCGTTCAGCACTTGCCTGTGCCACCATTACAGTCTGGAACATGCGTCTGGTGACACCAGCTGCTGCACTCTGTCATGCAGGTGCATGTCTGCCAGAGGTCCTCCTATGAGCAGCACCGGCCACATGCCTTTGTGGCACATCTGCAGTCATTACACTGACACCATGGTGTGTAGACACACCTTCTGTAGCCACCACATGTTTCTGTTCCATGCTAACAGGAGCTGACTGTCCTTCCTCTATGGCCACTGGTGATGCGGTATGTGTTGGCAGCTGAACTGTGTGCGTGGAAGAGGGGGAAATAGCTGGGATGGTAACCATTGGCACAGATTCAGCCCCTGACAACCCTGCCTGTACCTCATGCATATGTTCATCACTGCTAGTATCTGTGGGGACACAAACATCAGATGGACTGCAGGAGGGTAATGCACCTACATCACCTGTGAATGCAAAGAAATACTGTAAAGTACAATAGACACAGACACACACACACACAAACACAGACACAGACACAGACACAAACACAGACACAGACATAGACACACACACACACAAACACAGACACACACACACACAAACAGACACAGACACACACACACACACACACACAGACACAGACACACACAGACACACACAAACACAGACACACACACACAAACACAGACACACACACACAAACACAGACACACACATACAAACACCGACACACAGACACACCATGCATGTGATTTGTCAGATGGCATGCAGCATGCCTGCGATACAGCAGAGGGCATGCAGCTCAGACATTAATAGTGTTAGTAAGCATACCTCCCTGGGGTGCACACTACAGCAAGCAGGTGTCATATCAGTAGCCATGCAGTTCACACAATCATGGTAGTATGCATGCATCCCCGTGATACACCATGTGGCCCAGAACAGGATAACAGTACACATGGCTGACGTGACCTTGACATGTAATCTGCTGACATGTGCATTAACATGCATACATGTTTGACACAATGGTGTCCTGACACATGTACAGCATCATAATGGGCTTCACATTGCAGTGTTGTGTGTATGCCCTACAGATAGAATGCATGTTTAGCAAATGTGCATGAGCATGGGAGGGTAGTGTGAGGCGTCTACATTGCTATACAGTGTGAATTACAGACACTGTGCCATTGCATGGCAACATGAGGCATCTATGTTGCTGTAGAATGCATAATATGTACACATTGCATAGCCATAACTGCAACACAGTCGTGATGTTCAACAGATCGTATATGGTAGACTTCAGTGACACCTCCAGTAGCTGTGCACAGGCTTTTAGGTTGTCCAGTGTACCACATCAACTGTATAATCGGTCAACTAAGGCTATAATTGGACCATGTGTGGACAATGTGCAACAGGGTGTATACACATCCCAAGTACTGTGTGGCTACATGTCTCTGGCCATCCCCCATGGCCATGTGTGCACATGTGTTGGCCAATTGTGTGTGATGGGCATCTTTTCCACATGTCTGTGTTGTCCCATATGACATACACCCATAGATGTGAGATATGTCACAATCCACAGAGCTATGCAGACAATGGGTTGTATGTTTGGTATGTGGGGTATAGGTCATGCGATAGTGTGACAATATTGCAGACAGAACACTACATGTCTGGGACATGTCAGGTGGCACATCACAATGTGTGCACCCAATGCAGGGGCATATGACACAATGGTGACACCTGTGGGCTGCCCATATCACAGCTCACTGTGTGGTACTGTGTGCGTACCACACATGTTGTTCCAATGCATACTACATATGCCTCCATTATAGAACATCACCACCATTGTATGCACAGCTGAGCACACATGTTGCAATGAGAAGTACTGTGGTTTCAAGTCGGTGTATCATTACGTTTGTATATATTACACATGGGTGGCCTGTGTGAATGAAGGGTGGTGCGACCTGCATATCGTGACTGGAACAAACATCAGGTGTGCAAGTGTTAACTGGCCACATGGCAAATAGATCTACACTGTAACATGCCTGATACTGATGACAGTCTCACCTGCAATGGACTCATGTCTGTGCAGCACGCCAGAGGTACCTGTATAGGGGTGACACACCAGTATAAACATTATCCATGGCTGTATGACAGCCACAGGTTGCACTGTGCATGTGAACACTTTCACCTGTGTAATAGCATATAGTATGCACATGTGTGCATACACAACGTAGCATACTGTACTATGCAGCATGTGTGTCCACATACCTTGCATATGTTGTTACTTTACATAATGTACAGTGACACATGCAACTACATGGGATATAATAGCCATATGTGCAGTACTGACTTACCAAGCAACTCCAGGCTCATTGGTTGGGAGACACCCACCTCCACAATGGCAGCTAGTGTTTCTGGATGCTGTTCCCTGGGTGTCCCCAGACTGGCCAGTAGCTCCTCAGTGTGTGTGAGTGGGGGCTGGGTTGGTGGCCCACCACCTGTTCCACCTTGTTCCCTGGCGATTGCAGTGGCACGCTGTTTTGCATGACGTATCATGTCCGTGCAGTGTCTGCGCACCTGCTGGTAGGTGCGGTTATGGCCACCCACATCGTTCACCCTCCTGCGTAGATCCTGCCACAGGTCATCCCGCTGCTGGGCATGCTGTGGCACATGGCTGAACAACAAGTCATAGTTGTCATGGAGCTGTGGGATGAGGACATCATCCTCCTGGCGGGTGTATGCTGGGAGGCATGTACGGGCATTATCTGTAAGACATAATGATGGTGACAGGTCACAGTTTCAGAGATGTACAGAGATACTGCTGCACATACATTTCTATGACATCTACTACATCTGCACAGTTATCTTTGCAAAGCATCATGACACTGACATGACTGACGTGTTTGTGTCACACATGTCACACCCATTATGCATTGGATATCATCACCATATATGTGTGTCACCTCATTACAGTGTTCATACTCCATGTAAATGCTGTCTTGCTGTGGGCATGTCTATTTGCCTGCACTTGTGTTCTTACCTATCTGCACATGCCTCGATGTGTCCACGGTACCACTGTTGACCTGGATGCTGTGTATATGTAACATATCAACACAGACATAGCCGTAATGGACTTGAGCAGTGACAATGCACACATACGCATGGACACCTGTACATGCATGTGTTTTGCCATATACATCTACACAGCACTGTACAACTGTTCAACATCCTGCCACGGATCGCCTATATTGCACATGTGATAGACATGGGGCAATGGCTAGTCAGACGACATTCGCAGGGATGGTTATCAACCATAGCATGTGCAGGCACAGTTTCCAAGCTGTACCAGACAGCCATTGTGCCACCGCAAGGTGCATCAGTGCCACATTACTGATCCAGTCAGTTGATAGTACAACTACCATGCGGCCATCACACCATATATGACTGGGATGACATGTGCAGCTTTGATGGACAGGGTTGCATGGTATGGTGGGAGTATGTCACATATATGGCACAGGGATCTGTCCAGCCTGTGGCGATCCTAGTATTAGGACGGTGGCTGTCCATGACATATGTCTTATAGATCAGGATATGGACATGTAGCATGTCCATCATCATGGTGTAGCAAATGTCCTTCTGCAAGGTAGACAGCATGCTGCATAGTGGAGGTGAGGATTGTGAAGGCTGGTATCGCACATCCATGCATAGCCATTATCCCTTACAGGTGGTATGTGATCCAATATTGGTCACCACAGTGCTGTATATGCCTGTCCAGTGATCTCCGTGCTCATGGATGGCACCCTGACTTGACATGGGTACCTCATATGACTACCTAAGGGGCCTGGAGATGTCACCATGTCGGGGGGTGCACTGCACAGCACCATCCCTTACACAGTGTCCATAATGTTGACCACAGCCTAGGTAGTAGTTTATGGGTACAAGGATGTTCACCTAGCGGTGATACTGCTGGTATCATCCATCAGACTGTGCACATATGTCACACACCTCACCCACACAGCCCATTCTGTATGTTGTTCACAACACTGACACAGCTATACTGATAGGTCATGGCCATTCACAGCCTTACATACACAGATGCCTAACATTTGTCTGTGTGGTATGGGCTACAACACATTAACCCTGTTCTACTGTAGCTGGCACTGGTGTGCTGTACACATGTCACTCTTGCACCTTTTGTAGTTGTGAGTCTGTCAACAGGCCACTGGTGGAACACTATTGTGACATGCAAAGGTATTTGTAATCAAATATCTGTGCTGTCTTGCACATCTGTACTGCTAACATCTACAGTGCTAATGGTTCATAGACATGCACACCATATTCAGCAGGGTTATAGTGCAGTGCCACACTAAATGACTGTCATCACCACTTGTGGGTTGATATTATCCAACACCCTATCTGTATTGTATGGTCATGCTAGGCACTTGTTCAGAACTTGCGAGCATGTCATGAGCTACTGATTACTATAGCACCCATTCCACACCATTTCCCACAGGTACACTGGCTGTCCTACACTTCCCAGCTTGCTTAAGGTACGACAGCTGTTGTACACATGTAACACACATATCCTGTGGGACATGGTTGTATATACAGGCATGTCCAACTGTCACGTACCAGTGCTACTGCCTGTCTATATGAGGGATATGTCGTACATGTGGCAATAGAGCAATTGTCTCATGTACACATTCAATGCTCACCTCCCAACATATGGCACTACAGCCTGTGGGGGATGTACTTCTGCAGCCGTGCTGGGGGCATAGCTCTCAGGTGTACCTCATTACGAGGAACGTACCTCATTTGGGGTTCTAAAAGGTGGATGTTCCTCAAGGTTCCACATTGGAAGGGTCTGTCACACATTCATTGTTGTAAATAGTTTACCTGCTAGCCATGGCTAAATAGATGGGAATCATATTAATTCATTGGAATATCTTTTTTATATGTAAGACCATCCTATTTTAGCCATGATATGCCCTTCCTAGTTGAAGCTGTTAGTAAGCCAGTTGTAAGTGTTCCACGTTTTTCCCATTTGTCACACAGTATGAGGGCTAATGTTCCTCAGTTTGGGGACAGGAGGTTGACAGCTATGGCTGGGGGTAATGCTGTCACCAACCCTGACTGCACCTGACAGTCATTTGGGGATGTGTAACATTTGCAACACACCCCACCCATCACATAGTCTCACATGATCTACACCACTGGCCACACCTACGAGGACAACTTGTGCAGTACGTCTCCATACTCACTGTAGACACCAGAGGTAGCCCCCATCATGGAAGACAACATCACCAGCTTATAGCCCACAGACTCATGTGTGCCCATCACATACAGCCAATAGTGAGTTATAACATTCACAACAAACCAGTCATAGCTGACTCTGTAGGGAGTCACACTGCAGTTCCACACAGCAGGCTACACAAGGCGTTAGTCGCTTACATCTTGCTGTCGGATAACTGCTTCTGCAACATAACCTATGCACCCATGCCACACCTCACCAGGTACGATATGACTGTCATTCTCCATGTTAGTGTGACTGCCCTGTGATGCCACTTCACAGACTACGTGTGCAGGGACATGCAATAGCTCACCAGTCTTAAAGCCCTGAGGGTGTGGGCCTAGCCCTGGGGAGCATTTTGCATTTGTCCGGACATGATACCACTGTACAATGACCGACTGTGTCACTTCAACAGTTGCCTATGCTCCTATTGTCATTCCACAGGCATGTGGTATCTGTCCGCTATGACTGTCCTGGTCAAACACAATGCTGTGGCACAGATGACTTGCATCTGTCAGCCCTGGGAGTACAGCTCACATGTAAGGCTCTTGCTGCTTCTATACTGCCTGTCTTGCACAGTTTCCAATAACTGTCACCGGCAGGGCGGTAACTGGCAGGCACGACATGGGGTCATGTGACACAATGCTTGCATCTTCCTCTGTGATGCACGCAGGCAAGGCACACCTTATAATGCACCACTCAAACATCTCTGCAGTGACTGGGACCTGCCTCTAGGCTCTGCAGAGCACACCTGCAATGACAGGTTATAGACAGACCATACCTTTCAGGCACATACCTGGACTGGCACACCCACAGCTGAGGGGTTCCCATATCCCACTATGTTTTGCACACATCCTGGCAAGTTACTTAGCACAATGCATCAGAGGTGCTCCATGTGCAACTAACTGTGTCCGGGACCGCTATACACATTGTAACAAGCGACAGAATCAACATCATACCCCACGGGTAACATACCTTCTATGTTGGTATATTGGACAGTGGGCCTCAGACACCTACTACTGATGTGTGACTGACACTACCCCACACTTCACTGGGATAGCCACCCATGTACCGACACATCCATGAGTCATACCCTCCGCTCTGCTGGATCAACCCATACACACCACCTCCAAGACCTACATTACCCTTGGCATGAACACTACCACCATGTCACTGGTGTTACACACCTGGGGTTATCCCCTCATTGGTGGATTCCGAACATCTGCTAATCGACCTTGTTAGCCACATCCCAGCAACACACCCATCACAGCATACACAGTACATGAGTACTACAACACCTACTACAGACGTCTGCTGACAGCGGTTGTTAACATCATGACACCCATGCAGATGGACAATGCACATACAAATGCTGACACATATGCCAGTGCACTTCATTAGCATGTACACAACTGCATGGATCATGCTATTCCACACAGAGCCATGATGGTACACACCAGATAACAGACGCCACTCTGGTGGTCATGTTCCATGGACATATGATGTACAACAGCAGGTGTAGGCTGTTGCACAGTGGTGTACATTCTCATGTGTGGGGTGGCTCACTGTTCAGCCGTGGTGGGGCCACAGGGTCCCTCATCACATACTCCAAGACTAGCTACGTAAACATGACTGCCACACATTCCGAGGTGTACCACCAGGCATTATGGTGGTGTGTCAGTATTCGATGGCAACACCCACATCTGCTGTCACATACAACAGTCACTCAGGAACATTGCAGACCCAGGTGTTGTTGGCAACATGCTGGAGGATGGATTCAATGCTGACATTACACCCTCTCACTCACTACAGGGCCACAATCCATACATGAACATTGTGGTGTCCCTGTGGTCACACCTACACAATACTTACCTACACTCTATATGTCTTGGGACACTGGCCCCATGTCACCTTCCAACGTCCCAGGCTGTGATGTCCACCAACCTCTGAATTACATGTCTCCCCACTAGGCCACCATATTCAGTAATAGCCTTGTTTCAGACATTGTAGCCCCTGAATGGCACACAGCAGCATTTATCACACTACACATAGGTGGCACTGAATTGCATGAGTGGGACTATAGTCCTACACATCTGACTGGACTGTTCTGCATGGCTATGGGGCACATCATCAAGGACATCATTCACAGAGACATTGTTGGGCTCCCGTTCTTTGCTGCCACCTGGGTTGGGCTTGTTAAGGCCAGAGCATGACCCCTACACATGGTGGACTCCTTTCATACAGTTACCAGGGCAGTTGCTGATGGTACGGGAGTCCACACATCCTACATTGTCCTCTCATTGCCTTTCAGCACCATTCCCCATTCTGGTATTGACAACATACACATCCACCTGCACATCGTACCCTGTGTCTCAGGATGTTATGCTATGTGGCTCATGGACAGGACACACAGTGAGGCCAGCATACCATAGTACCTACTACATGTCAGGTACATTTGGCATACCACGGTCCTCAGTCATAGGGCCCCTCATGTTTAGTATATGCTTCCCTGTGGAACAGGCTAGCACAGGGGACTTTCCCTGCCTAGCTTTCAAACCCCTACATACCAAGCACCATGATTGCTCCACCAGCTGATACTGACTCCAACCATACAGGTGTTGCTGTGACAGATACATAATATGACTATCATGGCATCAAGCTGCATGACACAAGGTGCATGCACATCACCTTTGCATTACACCATTCACCCACTGACTATCACATGGATGGTAGTCCCCTACATACATATCACATTGTACATGTTTGCAGTACACACATATGTCGCACCCACTCCTGTGGTTACCGTATTGCCACTGTGGCGTGGATATCCTTCTACGTGGCCACACCTATCTGTACTGGGTGTGTAGCTGGTACATAGGCACCCATTGTACCTCTGAACTCAAGACATCTACACACATTCAAGGGTACACCACCCCATTTAGGGTGTACCTTACACAACAGCAACAGCTTTACATGCCACAACATTAACACACTATGACGTTTACTGAGCTCTGACAGTTTAAATATGCGGCTGCACTATGGTCACCACATCTGTACACATTTGCATACTACATACTCAGGGGTGACCTCTGCTGATCAGACAGGGCCCATGTCCACAACATTATTGATGGATATACTCCTCATACGCAACATAAGCAGAGGCCAATCTGAGCAACATGCTCATGGATATGTGCACACACGCCACAATGAGTGGGATGTGCTTGTGGGTTACATTCCCAAACCGGACACTCACCATGCTGTGGAACATAAGTCCTATGTACATCACGCAGGGACACTCAGTAGCACTGTTCATGTGATACCTCCCTTGGTGGTTGGGAGACACATGTAGGCCTGGGATCACTGCAGTGGCTGTACTGTGCAGAGGTGCAGGTGACACCTGGCTCTGCTGTTCACAGGACACTACCCTAGAGAGGTGCCACTAGTGTAAACACTGTAGTTGTGCTTACACATGAACTTGCCAGACTGCATAGTACCCCACTATGCACCTGTGAAGCTATTACATGTCTTTTGTGCATGGTTACTTGGTAGCCCTTCCATTTAGATTAGCTATCATGCTATTACTATGTCCCATACCTACAGGCCATATGTATCCTGTTATTGTACATACAATAGATGATACCTGTGGTATGCATGATATGCCTGTTATGCTGTGTAGAATATCTGTCATATCTACCTATAATACTATACATTACACATATTTCACATAGTATCCCATAATGCAAAGCATACTTGCACAGCGGGACCACCTTACATATGTCATTAACGTTATATGCCCATACACATACGTGCTGTGACAGTATATCACCATATACTATCCCCTGCTATGGCACGTCCTTGTTGGACATACCCTACCACTGACAGCGGGTTGTATGGAATTGTTCTATTTAACACCCTCATGTGGCATCCCTTGTAGTGTCTGTGCTGTGTACCTTGTGTCCCACTGCTGGACGCACAGTTTCTACAAGCGTTAGTATGCTCAGCAAGACATCACTACATAAATACCTTTCCCCACTTTATGCATTGCGGACACGTTTAATTAATGCAAACCAGGCTATACATACAGTAAAACTAATTAATACAGATCATGCTATACATAACCTTACATATCGGGCGTTCTACATACCTTGTTGTCGTTACGGCATTTCGTTTCTATCTCTCTCACAGTGTTTCAACTGGTATTCGGTATGAGCATACGGTTTGAATGTCTGGCAAGTCATCCTTATATACGTCGATACCTGAAACATGTGGATTCATCCCGCCAATTGGTGTTCCTGAGTGACTAATTACTTGCATATCAGCTGTGCAGCTACTCCATTCACCAATTGCGTGGCGACAGTGGGGTATAATTGGATTCTCCACTTGGGTGTTGCCTATTTGCCCTACCTTCGGGGAGACGGTCTGTATTGTGTTTTGTTATGTGTAACTGCAACTGCTATGCATGGAGACAAATATAGTTTGGATTCATGTCCCCCGTGGATTGTGTGTGACAGGTAGAGTATTTGGTTCAACATGTGGGTGTACCTGTCATCCCAACATCTGATAATGGAGTATTGCAATCAAAACCTGTAACATGGCTGTTTGTTCCATTATACAACGCCTGCAATTTTGCATGATGCCTTTAATTGTGTCTCTCACACGGTCTGTTGAGGGTTCTGCAGATGTAATTGACTGACTGGATGTTTGTGCTGCTATTACAGTCTGTATTGCTTTAGTTTCTAGTGTGGGGGATGTCGGTGGTTGTACGTAACATATTCAGGTTTGTGGGCCTTGCATTTCTACATAATCCGTATATATGTGTGTGGGCTCCGTCCCTAATTAGAGAGCTAACAGTTAGTAGACTTATGTTACGGGATTGTACGTTGGGCCGATGTTAATTGGTTTCTATATTGTCTGCAGGTGAGCTTGCTACTTGTATACCTCTGTAATTGCAGCGATATATCAAGGGATATGTGTAAGTGACAGCTATCCCTTCTATTTCTGTCCCAGATATTTGCAGTCATTGTGGTTGTGTTGTTAAAAGAGCCTGTTTGCCATGGGTTGCCACCTTTTCATATGGTCATTGTTGGACACTTGCGGGACACAAAGCAGTGTTTACAGGCCAACACGTAGCCACGGTCAGTACACAGGTTAGCACATACTTTTATCCTCACTACATACCTATTGTTGTGTGACGTTGGCTACTTATCATATTGCATGTAACATTTACGTTTCTTACATACAGGCATAACTATTAAATACGACTGTTACATTATATATGGGACATATTTATGTCCTACCATCTCGGACATTTGCCCTTTGTACTGTTTTATGTCAGGACACACCTGCCCAGGGTGGGGCTGTCCCTCCTACTGTGGGACAGGTAGTAACCGTATGCCTACGGCTAGCTATACCCACATCTACCGTACTGATCTGCCTCTGACTTGGCACTAACAAACACATGTTGCGGACACACACACACATTACAGTCACACAGAGACGCACACGGCACCCTCAATGCACACTTACACAGTCTACGGCACTCACAGACACAGTTGAACACAGTACCTACGTGGACCGCAACACCAGCAGCGGTGACTAACTGTCCCTTCATATCATCATACTATTACTCGCGGATGTACTGTTCTGGTACTGTGTTCTATCAGTCTTTCAGCCTCGTGGTTACGCATGTCGGTATGTTACACATTCCATGGTTGGCGGTATCCTATTTATTTGTACCTCCAAGATGTCATGAATGTCGTTGAACTATCTATTATATTTGCAGATATCGCTGAATCCATCTATATCACCATATATCCCTCTATTGCCCTTTCTACCTGTATTATATATATGCATATGTGTACATATATATATATTTATATATATATATATATATATATATATATATATATATATATATATATATATATATATATATATATATATATATATATATATATATATATATATATATATATCTGGCGGGGAACATGACAGGCACACAGCACCGCCATATGCTGTAAGACTCATGTACTGTTCAGGTGTTGGCATTCCGTGATCCACTGGCTGTTGTGTTTACAATGTTTGAGGGTTGCCTATGTAGGAGTCACACATTGGGCCACCTATACATTACAATTTACAGGTGGTCATGTTTGTGTGCCATCCATTTTACTGTGTGTGCAGGTGGAGAGGTGTCAGTCCGTATGGGGCCTACACTGTCAGAGTATGTGCTATACGTTCCCTCTTTGCCAAGGCGTAGGCATATTGGGCACACCTCCATCTGCCTACTGGGGCTGGCACAGTGTGTTCATGGTCTGAATCCCTCTGTGCCTGTAATGGCCTTGGCAATTGCGGTGGGCTATGAGGGCTTTCACCATTTTGTCCCTGCTGCAGCTGCTTCCGCAGGATCATATTATGTAGCATGGCACATACTATGATGATGTGGGCACACGTGCCTGGAGAGTACTGCAAGGCTCCACCAGATGTATCCAAGCACCGGAACCATGATTTCAGCATCCCGAACACACGCTCTATGATGATTCTGGTTTGTGCGTGTGCCTCATTATGGCGTTCTTGCATGGGTGTGTGTGCATTTCTGATGGGAGTCATCATCCACGGCTCCAGTGCATTGCCAGCATCCCCCACGAGATGGCCATGTGGGATGTCCCCCCCTGACAAATACCTGATACAGCTGTGAGGCATGCCAGATATGGGAGTCATGGTAGCTTCCAGGGCTGCCAGCACACACATCAATGATAATGCCCTGGGCATTGCACACAACCTGACAGTTGATGGAGTGGAATCCCTTGCGGTTTATGTAGCGCCTACCCTGCTCACCAGGTGGTGACTTGATTTGTATGTGCGTGCAGTCTATCGCACCCAGTACCTCCGGGTATTGTGCCACACGGTGGAAGTGGCGCATATTGCTGGCAAACTCCTCCTGAGTTCTGGGGAAGTATATCTGCTCATTGGCATGTGGTAACATGGCATCCAGAAACTGGTGTAGTACCCTGGATGCTGATGCCTGTGAGATACCCATTATATCTCCAGTTGGCCTTTGAAAGGTACCTGTGGCCAGTATTCACAGGCTTACACATACCTTCGTGTCCACTGGGATGGGTTCCCCTCTGTTGTTTCTGGTTCTCAGGCGTGGCCGGCACAGCTCCACTATTTGCTGTAAGATGTCCCTGTCCACCCTGTAACACTCTACTATCTCCAGGTCATGTAGCCCCTGGTAGGTTACCCTTGGTCTGAACACTCTCCTTCTCCTCCGAGGCCTGCGGTGGTTGTCGGCATCATCCTCCACAACACCGTCATTCTCTAACACATGCTGATGAATCACAGCTATGGCAGCTCCCAACATGTACATTTTAAAAGTTCCCCGTGTGTTTACACCTATGGTGCGGTGTTTGGGAATACACAGGTGTGTGTTGGGTGCTTTCACACTTTATACTATTGTGCTGTGAACACCGATGATGTCATAGGGTGTGTATGTACAATCGTAGCTACAGGTTATCTTATGTGTTTTACTACCGGAACTACTATTGTGGTGCCTTTGGTGTTGAATTACATTTGCCTGCCGTGTTTTACCTCTTGACCTTCCCTTTACATTTCTGCACATTGCACCTACCATTTTCTGGCGTGCATCCTGCAGCCTACTTTCATTTGTACTTTCCTGGACCTGGCATATCTTGCCTTATGTGTGCTACTGCTGGTCTGCTGTCAGTTTGCTTTGCTCTGCTGTGTCAGGTCTCCTATCTTTGCAATCCAATACCTCCCCTCCTTTCTTTGCATTCAAATGCCTCCCCTATCCTGTTTTGCAGTTTTCTGCAAGCAGACTTGTCAGCTGCCGTCGATTGGCCTTCGTGGGTTGATTGGTGTTGATTGCTCATTAGTACTCCAATTACCCTACTTCTGCATTTCCTTCTTTTCTTCCCCTGACCTTCCTGTTTCTGCTATTGTTTGCGGCGCGTGCGTCCGATTACTGGGTTTCGAGCACGTTTTCATGCTCGTACACATGCGCTTTTGGGCACCATATGTGCTCTCAGCTAAACGATTCCTCCCCACCTCTGTCCTGCAGCTTTGCTTAGCAACAGACAGGCCAGATTTGCAATGCTCCAATGTGCTTACTGCTACGGTGGCACACCCCATCTGCTGATGTCATGTATCTCCTCTGAGCCACTCCTCGGTGTTATACCGCTGCGCCGTATGGTACAACCTTCATCCAGCGGGACATTTACGATTCAGTATTATCTGCCTCATTTGCATGGCATTGACTACTAATTCATAGTTACCGCGCCGAACACTATCACAAGCCCTTAGCAACCCTTGCACCTTGGTTGTCGTGTTCCATGCCTACCATTGTGTATTATGCTGTAAACCTGATTTCTATTACGTTGCGATTTTATGACATTTTTATATTATTTCTTTATTTTACAGCTTCCGCACACATGCCCTGCAGTTGTGCTGTGCATTACTGTGGACATGACATTAAATGTTGTTATTTACATGTTGTGCATCTTTTCTTATGCCATTGGCTGTGTATTTCGCCATTGGCATATGTTAATGTTGTGATACCTGGGTCTGGCCCTCTTCCATAGCTCCGATGTTCTGTTTAGGAAAATGTAAACTGTGTTTTTTGGTTTACATTTCTGTGGGCTTATGCTACGCCTGCACCACTTCATGAATCGCTATATGCCTTCATTTGCATGGTGCGACACTGCACATGGGGTGATTAGCATACCTATGCCGGGGGCTGCGCAGATCTGGCGTACGCCAGTAGTGCACGTGGAATTGGATCGTACCTGAATCGCTCGACGGCCATATTTGGCATTATAACGCCTACGCTATGCATGCACCTGGCGCAAGCTTCATGAATCCCGGGGTCCAAAGAAACTATTCTTCTACTTAAGCAGAGAGACAAAGCCTGGACTCCTTATTACAAAAAACAAAAACAATACAAACTACACCTCCTATCAGCAGCTCAGAAATCAAGTCATTAAAACAAATTAGACAAGACAAAAATAATTACTTTCAAACATGTCAACTGAGATACCAAAATAATCCCTAAATATTCTGGCAAACAATTAACCTCCTTCTCAACTCTGGGAAACCTACCACTCCATCCCCTACAACAAACCACCATATAGACTTTATAGCTACCCAATTCAGTACCCACTTTATCACCTCAATAACCACATTATTTAACAATACTAAAAATTCACCACTCTCTATACCTCCTCCTTTCTCTATTAAACCAATCCAAACCAGTTATATACAAAATCTCCTAAGTAAAATAAAACCTAATCTCTTTCCACAGATCAGTTACCAGGTGAATTTCTAAAACTTTCTGCTTCATCCATCTCTTATCCTATATCTTTACTTATTAACAACTCAGTCTCTGAACAGTATGTTCCCCTTCTCTGGAAAATATCCCATGTCATACCCCTTCACAAAGGAGGTTCATCCACAGATCTAATCAACTATAGACCTATAGCCATCCTGTCCCCACTAGCCAAAATCTTAGAAAAATATTTACCTAAACAAACATTAGACTATCTCCTTAGGAACAACCTTTTATCTGATACTCAGCATGGCTTTTACCCTAAACACAGTACTACTACTGCTCTAATAAGTTTCAGCAATACCATAAATCTCATCAAAAACAAAAATCAATTTGTCTCTGCCATCTTCCTTGATATGTCAAAGGCTTTTGACACCATCTCTCATCAATTACTTCTTAACAAACTTGCCACAATGTTAGCACTGAAACCTTATGTTGGTTTCATAGTTCTGTCTCTTAACCATAAACAAGCCACTATTTGGGATAATAAACTCTCTCCTTTACTTCCCATTAATGTTGATGTCCCACAAGGTTCTATTCTTGGCCCACTTTTCTTTATTTTTACTAATGATCTTTGTTCTGCAGCTAATCCCGCCTCTGTTATTCAATATGCAGATGATTCTTCCCTTGTCTGCTCCTCCCCCACTCTGAATGATTTTCAAAATAAAACTCAGAATGCCCTGCATAGTACTTAAAAATACTAAACTGTCCATCAATTCATTTTAAACCCTAACAAAACCAAGCTTATGTTTTTTTCCATTTCATACATAAAAAATAAACAAGCTCCACTTTCTATCTGTTCCTCCAATGGCACAATTATTGAACCTGTAGAATAAACAAAACTTCTAGGTGTTACTATGGACAATGGCCTAAAGTTTGATAGTCACATAGCCTTAACAATCAAAAAAGTCGATAATAAACTTGGTGCTCTTTATTGGGCTAAACCATATCTCACCAATCATGCCAGACACACCACAGCTAGGACTCATCTCCTATCTACATTACTTTACTGTTCTCAAATATTCACTAACCTTGATAAATCAGACTTAAACAACCTCGAATCTTGCTATAATAAAATTGCTAAATTTGTAGCAAACCTCCAACATAGATCACATCATTGTACTGCACTACAACAGCTTGGCTGGATTGAACTCCCTCACGTACTCACTCTTAATCAGTAAATAGTTGCTCACGCTGTTATCCATAAACCTGACCACTGTCCAGCCTTATCTAACCTTGTTCAACCCTATACTAATTTGACCTCACTTCAGTCAGCTGATAAATTACTGCTCAATATTAGCAAATCTCATAACTTTCATGGTGATCTGCTATAGAAACACTCAGTATATAAAGCTTGGAATTCACTTCCACAGCATATTCTATCCTGTCCTGATATGCATAACTTCAAACGGCACCTAAAAGAATACTACTCACACCACTAGTTATGTTCTTGCACTTCCTCTGGCTAAGTTATATCCACACTGCTCTTCTGTCATTTTGTTATTTCTGTTATTTTCCCTTGCTCTTATGCTTTGACTGAGTAACCTATGAATGACATCACTGGTCAATCCTACACTTAAAGAAAAAAAAAAAGTGTTATTATTTTTACCATGTAATCTGAACTCTAATACATTGATATGCATATTTTTGACTTTTTTCTTACTCTTGTCATATCTGTACCATGTTTATTTTCTATCAGGTTTTATCAGTACTTGTAACTTTACTCATGTGTACAATGTGTGCATTTTTCTTTTCATCTTAACTTTTGTAACTATTGATTGGGAGCTTTTCTCCCTGGGTCTCCTCTGAAAATGGGCTTCTTGCCCAGTTGGGCAATACTCAGTAAACAAATGTAAATAAATAAATAAATACACCCAGTGCTAGTCCTACACATGTGTATGTTGGACAGCTGTGGATCGCACATGGTAGAGTGGACAGTTCACTGTCTCCAGCCATGAACATGGGAACTGGCTATGTCAGGAGTTGCACTGGTACCACCATGCCCAAGGTCAAATGCAGTGCTAGTACCTGATGGTAACTGCTGTCTGCTGGGTCTGTGTCCCCTGTGGGACCACCCAGGACCACGTACCCATAGGCTGCCATGTCATGGTGTGGACAGCACACTTCTCTCTGTAGTGCTAGAGGTACGGCCTTTACGGGAGTGTAACTGCACACAGCCACAAGGACTCTCAGCTGTCGGTGTTGCTGACCTACATCCACAGGTCCGACACCCAACTCTGGCCAGATGTTCCAACACATACAATGTGTGGCCCAAGACAGGCACTGTCTCAGCTCACTGTCTGTCCATTGCATCAGTGAACTGATCCAGGGTGTCCCCAATGTGGTGGAGGCAGTCACAGATGTCAGACTGTGCTGCATCCATATCCCTAAGCATATGTCTGATGTTCCATTCAGAATGTCCCTGTGCCTCCATGATGGCCCAATACATACATTGAGTGACTCAAGATGTGACACCAGCAAAGGGTGGTGGACAGACAGCAGGCCTTCTACATGCACCCCTGTCAATCTGCCTGTGTAAGACATCACTAGCTCTCTGGCTATGGCCAGTGTCCACACTCTTTGGACCCATAGTTGTCACATTTCCCTGTTCAATGTGTCAGTCCTCTGAATGACCACTATCTTTGGCCTCTGGGTACTGGGTATGTGAGGGCATACTGACTGTGTGCAGAGACAATGAGGCAGAAGAGGGATGTCAGCCTCTGGGACAGATTCAGAAACCGACAACCCCACCTGTGCCTCACTATGGCCACCATCATCAGAGTCTGATGAGACACTAACATCAGGTTGTGAGGGGGACAGGCTCTACCCCCTTCCCCAGTCACCTGTGAAAACCAAGACAAAAGCAGTACTTTACTACCTGCACTTTCATGTATGATAATCCACACAGACTCATACATGTGAGGATCCACAACTGCATTACCATTCTCACATCTTCTCATCTCTGCTCCCATGCACAACAGACAACCGCACACCAACATACACAGAGAAGTCAAAGCCTTTATAACATGCACATCAGCTACATCCAGTTAAAGCTGCCAGTACAATTTACCTGTAAGGCAAGCAATATGGCACTATACGTGATAGAACTGCCACATTAAACCCAGTGCACCTATCTTGAAAATGATATGCCAGTACTAGTTGCACTGCCTCAGGTATGTAACATCTACTTTTTGTGTTAGAACAGGCATCTTGGATTACTTGCCTCATGCATACCAGTCTATGTAGTCACTCATAACTATAAGTGCAAATGTGTTAATGTTCATTCAAATACACACCTACCCAGTCTATGAACTGTAGTGAACTGTTCTATAATGGTACATACAAATATTCTAATCTGGCTAAACCCAACATTTGTACATAGTGCAATATGGCAGCCCTTGACTTTCATAGGGTATATATGATCAATAAAACAAAAGTATCATTCTTACCGGGTGCAGGACCATGGACTTAGGCAACTCCTGGTGCACCTATGAAGGGTAAGGGAGAGGTATTGTCAGAACCACCATATGTTGCCGCACTACAGGGTAATATGTGCATATATCCACTTGTACAGTAGCCACTGTCACTGCCTGTATTGTTGAGATTCAGAGTATGTGTAAACAACAGAGCTTAAACCCCAACACCGCCCCCAATGTAGATAGACCTTAGACCCAAGTACGGGTATGTACAGCCTGCCACAATGACTGATAAAGTATTAAAATGGTGGACACAGTAAGCTTACCTGGATGCTCCTCTGCGGGGGCACTGTGGCACTCACTTCCATGATGTATGGTTTGATGGATGTCTGGGAGCTGTTGTGTGTTCGTAGGTTCATCAGGAATTCCTCTGTGGCCAAGAGTGGTTGTACCACTATAGGGCCTCCACTGGTGGTGGCATGATCTCTGGCAACATCAGCTGCCTTTCATCATGCAGCATTCACCATATCTGTAGCTCTGTGTTGCACCTGCTTATAGGTCCTGCCTGCTGGCCAGTCTGATTGACGTCCTACACAAGGTCTGCTTACAATGCTGCCCATTGTTCACGATTATGCCTCCCCCTGGACAACAACATCTGATGACGCTGCCTTAGTGCATCCACTAGTACCTCATTCTCTGCATCAGAGAAAGGGACCTGTCATCTGTGGTACATGGTTCCTGAAAGACAACAAAAGGGGAACACATTACAGGATCAGATGCTTGGACTTCCACTATGTACAGATTCAGCATGCCCATAATGGCCTGCACTACCCACTGTTCCATCACACATCATACCCCACAGTCTGGCAACATATTATGTGTGTGGATCCCAGCAAGATAGTAGCAATATGTGTTTATGTCTCTGTGTGCCATGACAGATTCTGCTGTATGTTCCTACACCCAGCACTGCAGTGTACTGTGTTGTGTCCACTATGGGGAACTTCCCACTACTATGTCATACAGCCACTGCCAGAGAAGTAGCAGTGTGCTATTACAACCAGTATATGGGGACAGTCCAGCAACACTAGTGTGCCACAATGACAGAGAACAATGCAAACCTGCTATAGAATATGTTCCCTGTAGGCATTATACCCCTCAACTATACAGATGTTTGCAGAATTCCAAGATGTTCGCATCATATTTTTGGTCATTTTCACACAACATTGTGGGTTTCTGACAAAAGGTTGGCCAATCATTGATGGTTGATGTCAGAAACTAAAGATAGACATCTGAATTTAAGAAGTCATACCCCTCAGAACACAGTTATGCTACTGTAATATCTGTTATTCTATTAACTCTTTTACTTTGTACGAGCAATAGTTACAGTATCCCTGATTTTGGGCCTCTGTCCCTCCATTAATTATGGCTTTGTTCAGATTTCTTGATGTAACTGGTTGACAACTATGTTAGGCATAGCTCTCAACCAGACAGGGACAAACATCAACAAAATCGTGGACTTAGCCAGAGTACATCATGGAAAATCAGGGACACTTTTAAAATGTTAGAAATATTTATGTGAGAGATTGATAGACTGAGAGGAGATGAATTACTGCACATCATCTGGCAGTACAGGAGTATACACCCTTACTTACTGTCACTATATATTACATGTAATTCACTAGCTTTCCTACAACAGCCAACCATTGTAGGAGGGATTAAGAGGGACAAAGCTAAACTGTGAGTGGAAATCGGGAACATTTGAGAGGCATGCCTGTAGGTGTAGGACAGCTAAGTATCAATGATATGTCATTACCATAGATCTAAGACAGGCTTACTGCTGTAATCCATATTCCCCATAACTCCATCCACCCATCTGCATCCTGTTATATGGAGAAATCAATTACATACCTAGTTGAATGCAGTACTCCCTTGTTGAACTTTGGTTCTGTTAATCTTTTGAAAATACACTCTGCGTTAGGTAAGTCTCATACATACATGTTCCCCATAACCAGCTGCTTGCCTTTTTAAGGTACTGATCATTAACAGGTACTTGCCTGTCCACCAATCTGTGCTTCTGATATGGTAATTACAGCCAAAACAGCTGAATTGCACTATCATTAGCTAATCATACAGTGCCATATATAAGACCTTCATGTAGACCTGGACCCCTTTCTTAGCTGTTAAGATGGACATTACTGAGGTGTGGAGACTACAGTATCACAGAAGGTAGGTACCATACCTGTCAACTGTAGAGATTTTTTCAATATGTCCACAGTTTTGCCTCATATGTGTGGTCAGTGTCCCATGACATTGTGGTCATCTGGCAATTCACTGGCAAACATTGTGGGTTGAGGTCAGTAATGGAAGGCACACATTTCAGTGTCAGACTTCATACCCCTCGGAATATGCATGTTAATGCAATAGCTGTTATTGTATCAACCTATTATCTATGTAGGAGCAAACTATAAAACATTTCCCAATCTCAGGACCTTTGTCCCCCCCATTAAGTATGACTGTGTTTGGATTCCTTGTGCTAGGGGGTTGGGAGGTATGGTAGGTCTGTAGTAACTACCTTTACATACAGGTGTGTGTGCTACAGGTTGCAGCTGCTACTGCAGCCAAGAATACATAGGGGGGAGTATGAATACTTTGGAGGACAACATGCTGTACATGTAACTGTGGCAGCTGTGGCAGCTCTGTCATCATGGCAGAGCCAGGGTAAGGGTGCCCTTTACAGTCCAATTGAGGCATGTGATTAAGGTGCACCTGTTATGCAAAAGTGCCAATAAAAGAGTAGTAGGTGAGATAATGTTATGCTTTATGGATGTGTGCAGTGTGTCCCTACCTGCAGGCCTTTGACTTGCAAAACTGGATAGTAGTTCATTAATTAGCAGTAACCTGTGCGGATAAAGATTGCATGACTCAGTCATTAATTGCTGTCTTCACAATAATGTAATTGAATTGCAACACAAGACTGGATTTGAACCCTGGACTGTGTGTTGCAAAATGTATTGCATGCAAAGCATTACATAGACTGTGCTATTGGGTCACTGCTACAACAATTGTATTTGTAAGGTATATGTGCAGACATACAGGCTGTGACACACATTGTCTGCATCCATCAGTATGTGCATGACTTTCTATGGCTGTATTTCTGCACCAGGGTAGAAGTTGAACATGTTCTTTGCCATTGATGCCTTAGCAAGTGTCTTTCTACATGTTGCTTATACAAGAGCATGTTTACCTGCTACCACAGGCCATACATACATCCATTGTTATGTCTTTGCCTATCTAGTGGTGTATTATTGCTTCAGAGTCCAAGGTACACTCCCATTTTTCCCATTAAATTTTAATTCTAGTTTGCACGGTGTGCAGCTGCGCTGAGACACACCTAATGACTGTAAGTGGCAACCAGTATGTTTTGCTGAAAACATCTGTTTTAATTAAGATATGAATGGTGTGGTGGGTTAATGCAGTGGACTGCAGGTGTGATGGACTTGGGTTTGAAACACAGTAGAGGTGTTTATTTTGTACATGTGTCTAACAATGTCAGAAACACATTTATTCATTAAAGCTCTATTTCGCAGAGCTAAGCAAAGCTGTATGGTGTGGTGTGCAGCACAGCTCAGCTCCGTGCTAAAAAAATATAAAGAAAAAAAAAAGGGTAGAGATGAAAGTGGTGAAATGGGGGCAAGCAGGGGGAAAACATACTGAAAAGTAGGTAGGGATGTGCAGGAAGGGAGTAGGAAAGAACCATAACTAACCATTTCTTGTATAGCAACAGTTGTGCACTTTGACAGATTTTGCAGATGAATTTGGACACTCAAACCCCAATGAGAGGGGTGAGGACAACATAACTGCATTGTCAAGCAAATTGGACCAAATTACTTGTGTCCAGTGGACACTTGTGCAAAATGGAGAGCTATGTATTGGGCAATTTGTTTTTTTGTTTTTTTTGGGACAGGTGCCCATTTTTTTTTTATTAAGGTGAGAGTTGAATGTTAGGGAAGGGACATAGGTACATGTGGGGAGGTAAGCTGGGTAGGAGAGGATGTATTCACAGAGAGACAAGACAGCAGACTGGGTTGGTGTGTGACACATGAGGTTGGTGAGCACCATGGATGGGGAGGGTGTTGTGGAATGCAAGTCGGATGTGCAGATGGAAGCACCATGACTCATATCCCCACCCATGGAACTGTCGACACTGCTCCTTCACTGCCCTGAGGGTCGCTGTGCTGGAGACTGGGCAACAGGGTGTGGCTGCCCCACCAGGTCGGCCAGCATGCTGCCAATCTGGCACAAGTGGCATTCATAGCTGCGATGAACAATCCTGAGCACCATGACTGGCAGTTGATCCTGGGTATCAATGGACCCTCAACTACCACTCCTAGGGAGAGGCTTGGCCCTGTCCCCTGAGACGGTCCCACCTGAAGCTGCAGGTGGTGCAGGGGCAGTGGATGGGGCACTGCTGGTCTGGATCGCAGACATGCCAGGACCCGGTGCCATGGCCAGTTGAGGCAAGGTAGGTGGATCAGCCATAACCGGCCTACCCTGATGTGCTTTGTATACCAGTAAGTATAGTTTAGTTGTGAACAAATCGTTGTTAGTAATAACAGCATGGAAGAACATTGGAAATTATCCAATTACATATCAATGCATATTAGGTGAAACACCCCAATAAATAACAGAACAGTCGGTATGTTAACAGTATGCCAGTAACAGTTGCAGTAGAATGCCAACAAAATAGTTAATTTAAAAAGATACTGTATGTTAACATGCAAACATTATAATGCTTAACAGTAATAAAACACATGTCCGAAAATACAGTTAATCTAACAGCACATGTTAATAGTAAACCATAACCAATGAAGAAATAATGGTGGGGAGAGAGAGAAAAACAGTCCATTAGTAAAATTTTTGGTTATTTCCTTGACAAAAGTACTACTATCTAATCTACAGGTCTTTATTTTCTTTATGTGTATAGTGACTACAAGTCTCATGTAGCTAATGTAGCACGTACATACCTCTCAAGCTATTTGTATAGGACACTAAGGGCCAAGCAGTAACAACTGCGGGTACACAACTACACAGAACATATGCATACCAGGTGAACCTATATAAATACCAAGGTGTTTTGTGGGCTGATTTGGTGATACTTTGCAATCTTAGCAATCATTTCCATGGTAATCCTGTGACAGATGGATTATCCACTATTAATTACATAGCATGAAATCGTGACTCCTGAGAGATGTATGTGTACAGCACAAACACTAAACAGCTGTCATGCCTTGGTTGGCAGGCATGGGAATAGAACCCAGTAGCGGTAACTGCAGGGGACATCTGCATAGAATGTATTAGTTGACTGCAACAACTTTTAACAGACACTCCAGGCATAAAGCCATACCAGGATTACACATTTTGTTTCGATTTTAACAGTTTGTGACATCTAAACACACAATTATCAACTCATAATATGGACTACCTCAACCATTTACCAGTAGTTCCTGTGGAGAGAGAAACTTTGAGCATTATGTGACTGCTACTATAATATTTACTGCTACATACCACTGGATTTGAACCATGGGCTGTGTGTGGCAAAATGTATTATTTACAGAGCATTTAACAAACTGAGTTACTGAGTCACTGCTGAGTACTGACTGATGGATATTTCCTAGAGCTCACCTGGAATCAATATATGACCTGGTAGTACTACTACAGTGTTATACTAGGCTGCATTGACAGTAGAATGCACATGCATAATGCAGATAGTAGGTAAGCTATATTTCAGTATCATATCTGTGAAGTCAACCAACAATATCAGATCACTGAGTGGGCTACCTTACCCATATACCTTTATTACCTGATGTCTGTGAATGACAGAGCATTATATGGCCAATATTGGCCTACAGATAGCCTTGAACAGTACCTATATGAGTTAACCAATACAATTTTCAGACATTAGATTTGCATTCTACAGCTATTACAGTGTTATTATTGACTGCAGCTCCTTACCTTACAGCCTCATTGCATACAGCTCTATTGCAATGGTTACAAGAACGCAATCCTGATGTACACCATTTTCCTTGGTGTTATTGGTATTGTTTTATTGTTTTTAATGCACTACAGTTGACATTATTCATTTACTGCAATACAGCTCTAATTCCACCTTTATTGCACTACAAACTTTATTGTATATACTTTACTGCAGCTATTGCTCTTGTTTCATGTTTTTATTGCAGTATGTTGGCATTATTGCAATATAGCTCTAATTCCAAATGTATTGGACTACAAACTTTATTGTATATACTTTAATGCAATTACTGGTATTGTTTCATGTTTTTATTGCACTACAGATGGCATTATTCATTTATTGCACTACAGCTCTAAGTCCACATTTATTGTACTACAATCTTTACTGTATATAGTTTATTGCAGTTAATGCTTTACTCTTTCTTGGTTATTTCAGTACAATTAGCATAATACATCTGCACTCACCACACTCACAGCGCAATCTGGCCAAGCACCCGGCATGAGACTTGACATTGAGAGCCCTCTCAGCTGCAGCTGTTAGGAGAGAAGCATACTATTATGCATACTGGTTTTGCAGACATTCAGATTACATATTGGTAAACCAGAGGAAGAAGTACTTACATACTTGTGGGGCAGTCCCTGCCTGAGCTTCTTAAACCCAGGTGTCGAAGAGTCCCCTCTTCCATCTTTTCAGGTCATCATGGTGGTAACAACACTGCTCACCTATATGGGGGATACTAGTGACACTAGTGAGTTCTCTGGTCAGCTGGTTCCAGGCCTCCGCCTTACACCCTGAGCCCTGGAAACTACCCGACAGCAGCCTGTCATCATAGTTTTTCACGAGGAACCCAGTCATGACCCTGGACTCCAGAATGCCCTGACACTGCACCAGAAAGCATGCACCTTCAGCAACACCAGCCATAGTATACCTTCAGTTGATAGAACTCCATTGGTTTCTGCTGTATTCCTGCCTATTGGGTTTAATATAGGCTGTTTTCCCACCCTTACATGTCATTGGACAACATTCTAAAAAGTGCTGCATTGCTTAGCACCACACAAACCAGTGCAGCTGAGCTGAGAAGCATGAAACCTTGCAGAACCATAGTCTTAGCGGAGCTTAGCAGTACACAAACCAGCCAAGCAGAGCTGAGCAGCGCACAAACATTGGCAGCCATTATCATGTTTATGCAGTACTTAGCAGGTCTAACCACAGTTCAACAGAGCTTAGCAGAGTGCAGCAGGGCCACCTTTTATAAAAAAATGCATAATATGTATATCAAAATTAAATAATCTTTTTCCTTTCATGCATTCAAATCCTGGACCTACTACACATGAAGCCATAACTTTACTCATTTAGCTCCTAGGATATTGAGAAATCTGGTATACCTCCACATATACAAGTGAGCTACCTATAAGCAGTGCTGAGCACTGTGCCATGTTGCACAAACACTGTTTGGCAGGCTTAAACACACCTTTAACTGAATAATTAATTACATCTGGTTTCTATTTTTAGATGCCCTGCAGGTGTCTGCTATCTTATATGCAAGCACAGCTTGACATTGCTGTTCTCCACTCAGTGCTGCACAAACATGCTTTATTTTAAAGAATAAAATAAAATAAAAATAAAAGAAAAGACTATTGCAGGGATTCTCATACTCATCTGCAGCCACAGTTAGCACTACACCTCTCCCTACACTGATTCAATAACCATGTTCCTCAGCTCTCCCTCAGCAATGCATCATCATTAATATGCATGGCACGCTGCTGAGGGGGAACTGTGACCACAAACAAGGAAACAATCTGTGTAGGCTCTACATGGTGTGTACACTGATTTTATTAAATCCTGGGGTGTATCTCTCAGAATCTGCTAAGAAAATATTTCTCCTGCACACAACTCATTACTGCACACACTCTAATTTATAAACCTGAAAATTGTCCTTCTTTAAACAACATTCTCCAGCACTACTCAGCTACAAGTGAACTACGTTCAGGAAATAAATGTCTTCTAATTTCTAGTATATCTAGAACTATAGCTGGTGACTCATTTTACTCAAGTTATGTATCTCTGTACTTACTGTAATATTGTCTGCATTCCTATACTATACTAAAATTATACATCTATGAAGACATGACTTATCTGTATATTATTAGCATATTAACCTTTCTATACTTATGTACTTGTACTTATCTCTGTATTATCAACATGTTAACCTTGCTACAGCTGTACCTTGATTGACATATGTATATTGCTCATTTGTTTGTGTCTTTCGGCTTTTCCCAGTTAGGGGTCGCCACAGTGGAACTCCGGTCCGCTAATGACTGGTAGTGGATTTTTACGTACCGGGTTACCAGCCCTGACGCACAACCTTCAATGAAGGCACGCCCCATTCACGTATGCCTCCACACAGAAGACGCTCTAGCTGAGAATCGAATGGGACAATGTCTTGCTATGAGGCGACAACGCTACTGCAGCACCACCACCGCAGTCGACATATGTATATTGCTCATATTATACAATAATTTTTCTGGAGCTTTTTTCTCCAGGACTCCACTGAATATGGACACTAGCTGTCAAGTAGACCATCATGATAAACAAATGTTAAATAAATAAATAAATGTCACTAAACTGTGGAACAACATATCAATTGAACTACAACAACTAGAAAAACTGAACTCCTTTAAAGCCAGACTCAAACAATACATGTCCAACTCTTGGTTATGCTCTTGGTCTGCACCTGTCTAATCCTATCACCTTATCAATTTAACTATATATTCTTATAAACATTCTCTTTTCTATATGTATATAGATAACGTGTGATTATCTACCCATTTGTGAATATATCATATGTATGTTATTCGATTCTTTTCTTTTGTTCATGCATATGCATGCTTTTGGAAACTTGTATTTCTCAAGAACACTTTGGATAGTTTAAAAATTGTAATCACATGCTATGTTTCTAATGTTTTATGTTTTATGTTTTATGTTTTAATATGAATCAAGAGCTATGTTTTTAATATCTTATATTTTAATATGTAAACATGGGGCTTATTTATTTATTTATTTATTTTATTTTACATTTGTTAACCGGGGGTGTCTGACTGAGCCAAAAAGGCCCTTTTTCAGCAGAGGCCCAGGGAGAAAAGCTCCACATAGAAAAATTACAGATACATTTAGTTATTTAGACATGATCAGTATACACACAAATTACAAAAGACATGTTTTTACAGTGATATGCAGCACATCAACAGTTACAGTGGAGAGAACAAACAAAAAAATATTAATTTATAAATAAAGGCAATAGATTTGTGGTGTACAGCTGAAATTTGGAACATAGGTAGAATACATGCATAGTACAAAGGTACAGTACATACACTGTAGATTAGCCAGTGTTTGTGAGTAAGACTGAAAACTATTATCAAGTACTCTCGGTTTAGTATGTGTACCTTATCTGCTTTCACTAGCCTGGGGAGCAATCATGACACTGCCAACTTTGCTTGAGATGTTGCCTGATGAGGTCTTTAAAGGAGGCTTTGGATGATGTGTTTTGAATGCTAGTGGGGACAGAGTTCCATTTTGTAGCCACTGAACTACTATATAGTGCATCTCCAAAGCTATTATAGCTGTTGGTGACTTCTAGTAGTAGTTTGCTTGATGATCTAAGAGGCCTTTTGGCTGAGTGATGTTGTGCTAGGTTTTTGAGGGCAGAACACTTATTGGGGAGGTAATAGATCGAATGACAGAGGCAGAGCTGATTGTAGGTTAGGAGGGTGGGCAGTTCAAGCCAGTGGAGCTGTCTCAGAGCAGTACAGTGATGAGTTCTATATGAGCATTTTGCAGCAAAGCAATTCTGTTATAGCAGGCTTTCATTTTGCTTTGTTCAGTTTTGTTGAGATTAGTCAGAATGGGAGATGCATAGAGTAGGGTGGATAGAAGTCAGGAGCAAGCAATGGCTGATCTTGTGTTGTTGGTAAGAAATGGTTTGATATGGTAGAGTGATCCCAGTTTGGCATGTACTTTTTTAATAATTAAGTTGAGATGACTATCACATTTTAGGTGGGAGTCTATGGTTATTCCCAATAGCTTAGCTTGTGCCACTGGAGCAATTGGAGTAGCATTTGTGGAGTAGATAGTGAATTGACTGTTATCAGTGTTTTTGTTAGAACTGGTTATAATCATAAGCTGAGTTTTCCTTGGATTGAGGATAAGTTGGGCTTTGGTAAGGTAGTTTTCAACATCAGCGAATGCTAGTTGAGTTGTTTGCAGGAGGGTGGGAATGTTTTGTGCAGCACAGATTAAGGTAGTGTCATCTGGATACTGAATGATAGATGCATGCTTTATGGAGGTATGGAGGTCATTTCTGAAGATTGTGAATAGTAGCGGTCCTAAGATAGAGCCCTGTGGGACTCCTATAGTTATGGGCAGCTGAGGAGAGAGAGGATTTTCCCATTTCACAGCTTGGTACCTGTCAGTTAAGTAGCTTTGGAACCAGGTAAGAGTGGAATTTGATAGGTGATATTGGTTTAGTTTGTTTATCATGATCTGGTGTGAGACTGTGTCAAATGCTTTGGACATATCCAAAAAAAGAGTCGACACCTGCAGGCCTTCCTTTTTGAGATGGTTTACTGTGTCTGTGAAGCAGAGGACGGCTGTTGTGGTACTATGGGGAGGTCTTAAACCATGCTGAGTAGGTGACAGGATGTTGCTATCTAGGAGATATTTTAGCATCTGGGTATGGATGCATTTTTCTAGGATTTTGGCCAGGGGGGGAGAGTAAAGCAATGGGTCTGTAGTTATTAAGTTCAGTGGAGGGCCTGCCTTTATGTATGGGTCTAACATAGGATATTTTCAAGAGTTTGGGCACATAGGTTTCAAGAATTGATCTGTTTATGAGAGTGGAGATTGGGATAGCAATAACATCTGCTGTGAGTTTCAAGAAATAGCTTAGGAGTAGGTCGGCTGCCGTTGATGAGGTTTTTTGTTTGGAGAGCATGCTTTTGATTGAAGTGGTGGAAACTTTAGCTTGTATTAGTGTTATTTGTGTTGGGGGGGTAGTGAGGTAGGAACTGTCCTGTGATACTAAGGATAGAATTGAGTTCACAAAGTGGGAGTTGAATTATGTTTCGATGGGAACTTTAGTGTCAGGGGTGTTTGGTTTGGGGGTAGCCTTTTAGGTGGGTTTTAGTAGCTGGTTTACATTTTTGCACAATTTTTCTCCTCTGGCCTCCACTGAAAATGGGTTCTGGAATTTTTCAAACAATTTCTATTATGCCAGTCTCGTTTACTTATTTTTTTCACAAGGGAATAAATAAATAAATAAGACTGGCATAATATGAATTTCTTGAGAAATTACAGTCAGCAGACTGACTGCAGAGTAAGGTAAGGAGCATTGCAGAGTTCAGGTAATATGTATTCATAGCCCATGATAGAAGGTACTGCCAGCCATGCCAGGAGAAGTAGGACAGTGGATGTGTAACTTATGCCAGCACAGATAGCTGAAATTTTGTAAATAATTATATGTCATTTGTATATCAAACTGATTTATGCAGATGCTTGTGTTTCAAAATGTATTTGTAAAGTTACAAACTGTAAACAGTGACTAAGAAAGAGAGAAAGAAATGGCCACACGAACAGGTGATGTTATTTTAAGCTTTCTTCCACTTTTATTACTCGTGGACTTCTTCAGAAAAACCAGGACGCCTCCCTACGTCCTGGTTTTATAACAAATACACAGGAAGTGATGTTAAAACCATTGACATCATACTTTACATTCATAAATAAAAACAACACATTTTTTGCGTTTCAATCATATAACGCAAAAACATGAACTCATGTTATTCCAACACATTCTTACTAAAATGAATGATGCCTTAAAAAAGGCATACTAAAAAATTGTTTTAAACAGTTTATTACAATTATTTTGATTTTCTGTAATATATTTTACGTTGATCTATAGAGATTAATGGCTAGAATTTACTAGTGTAGATAACAGATCACATTTGTATGGTACCATATTGCTTTAATATAGTGAATCATATTCCTATTATGCAGATGGTAATGACTAACTTAAATCTATCTAATGTCCCTCTTATATTAGCACATACTGGGAAGTGGACATGTGGTCATCCAACATGAATTTAATCACTAACCACTGAACAACCGCCATACTCAGATGAGTGTGTAGTGTCCCTTTTTAGCTGATATCCTTCTCTACTCAAAATACTAAACACACCATGATAGATCTTCGCACAGTCCCTTGCGCAAAGGTAGAACCACCTGACTACCCCAAAAAACGAGACCCTGATGTGATGAGTGTAATCAAACCACTCATCGATACACGTATGTGTGATGTGTGAAAAAATCTACCAATTGTTAGCATATGAATGAATAGAATGGAACAATCCAATGATGGTAAAAAATGCCTAACTAATATGCCTGCCTCCACTATATGAGGCATCTATTACAAGTGTTATGTTGATTCTATCTATAGTTTAAAAAGCATTTGATGTTTATCCCTTCATTTAAGCCTGGCAATTCATCAGCCCCTAGGCATAATTGCCATATTGACTCTTTTTGTTCCAATTTGTTGTTCAAGTCTCCTTTAAGTAGACATTTGTCTACGTGGTCTAAGACAAAAAATTCGAACTTCTTAAAATCTACACATTCCTGTGAGTGTCTTGCCAAGGAATTGTTCCCATCCTTATTCTTAATGGCTAAGTTATGCTCGTATATCCTACGTTTGAGCATTCTTTTGGTTTTCCCCACATAATACTTATCACATGTTGAACACATAGCCAAATAAACCACATATTTTGTTCGTTGTCGGGACATTAGTAAAAAGAAGGGAACTTTTGCCTGCCAGAATTGTAGACAGTGTAGGTTCATCACGAATACCTCTTTTGTGACCATCAAACATATAAAGAGGACACTTTGGGCACAGAAATATTTTAATTGTAATAGTGAATATGTGGTTTATTTGGCTATGTGTTCAACATGTGATAAGTATTATGTGGGGAAAACCAAAAGAATGCTCAAACGTAGGATATACGAGCATAACTTAGCCATTAAGAATAAGGATGGGAACAATTCCTTGGCAAGACACTCACAGGAATGTGTAGATTTTAAGAAGTTCGAATTTTTTGTCTTAGACCACGTAGACAAATGTCTACTTAAAGGAGACTTGAACAACAAATTGGAACAAAAAGAGTCAATATGGCAATTATGCCTAGGGGCTGATGAATTGCCAGGCTTAAATGAAGGGATAAACATCAAATGCTTTTTAAACTATAGATAGAATCAACATAACACTTGTAATAGATGCCTCATATAGTGGAGGCAGGCATATTAGTTAGGCATTTTTTACCATCATTGGATTGTTCCATTCTATTCATTCATATGGTAACAATTGGTAGATTTTTTCACACATCACACATACGTGTATCGATGAGTGGTTTGATTACACTCATCACATCAGGGTCTCGTTTTTTGGGGGTAGTCAGGTGGTTCTACCTTTGCGCAAGGGACTGTGCGAAGATCTATCATGGTGTGTTTAGTATTTTGAGTAGAGAAGGATATCAGCTAAAAAGGGACACTACACACTCATCTGAGTATGGCGGTTGTTCAGTTGTTAGTGATTAAATTCATGTTGGATGACCACATGTCCACTTCCCAGTATGTGCTAATATAAGAGGGACATTAGATAGATTTAAGTTAGTCATTACCATCTGCATAATAGGAATATGATTCACTATATTAAAGCAATATGGTACCATACAAATGTGATCTGTTATCTACACTAGTAAATTCTAGCCATTAATCTCTATAGATCAACATAAAATGTATTACAGAAAATCAAAATAATTGTAATAAACTGTTTAAAACAATTTTTTAGTATGCCTTTTTTAAGGCATCATTCATTTTAGTAAGAATGTGTTGGAATAACATGAGTTCATGTTTTTGCGTTATATGATTGAAACGCAAAAAATGTGTTGTTTTTATTTATGAATGTAAAGTATGATGTCAATGGTTTTAACATCACTTCCTGTGTATTTGTTATAAAACCAGGACGTAGGGAGGCGTCCTGGTTTTTCTGAAGAAGTCCACGAGTAATAAAAGTGGAAGAAAGCTTAAAATAACATCACCTGTTCGTGTGGCCATTTCTTTCTCTCTTTCTTAGTCACTGTTTACAGTTTGTGACTAGTTTTTGTTCGGGTTGCCGAAGTTTTTTGTCTTGGTATTTGTAAAGTTGTTTGTGTTAAAATATATCAACAGTGTTTTCTGCTGGACAGAAAAGAAATGTACATGCATTATTGCAATTGTTTCAATTTATACATTGTAACAGCATATACTGGCATAGCAGAGGTTAATCCACCTAACTTTGAAAAAATATTCTTGAAATTAAATTAATTTAGGGTTAAGCGATAAAGACATTATCCCACAGTTTTGAAGGGAGCCAGAGACACAATTTCTGTACTAGATAATACTTTGTATTTTCCGTAGGAAGAGTAGAATGGCTTTATTGTTTTTTGGCTTACAGATGCTACAACAGATCTTAGAAAAGCTCCAGATATGTACGATAGCACATAGGTGCTAAACCCTAGCAGCTTTTAGTGTTGGTAATAGTGTGGGAGCCAGAAGTCAGATGACCAGATGAATGCAATGTCATTCTGTACAGAAATAATGTTTTAGTATTACAGGAGACTGAAGTCTCAGGGGCAGTCTGTTTTTGGAAACCTAACTAGAAAGATCCTCACCTACATCATCTTGCCTTATGATAGTAAGTAACCTAACTAGGGAACAGTAGTTATTTTAGTCAATCAGGAAAATAATAGTGATATTAGCTAAATACTGTTTTTCTTGTATCTGTGTGAAACTTTCCATCTGGGTTATTTTTAATATTTCCTGTGGCTGAAACTCTGGTGTTTACTGTAAATAGATATTTAGTATTTTATTGTTCTTTTATTATTTATTATTAAATATATTTAAACTTCTCATTGTGGCTGGTCCTTTTAGAAAAATATTTAAGCTTTGAGAGTATTTGCATATATTTATTTGGTGACAACTCTGGCAACTCTTGAAGCCTGGCTGTTTGGTTAACATTACCATTTGAATTAATGTAAATTTCACCCAGTATAATTGGGTACCCTTGCAAGAGCATTAGGTAGCTGCCTTTGTATTGCCCGGTGGCAATGGTAACTACCTTATAGCCTGGGTGGAAGGGAGCACAGCTAGTTAACCTGTGCCAGCCTTTCGCAGGTGTGTGTGTGTGTGTGTGTGTGTGTGTGTGTGTGTGTGTGTGTGTGTGTGTGTGTGTGTGCATGTGTGTGTGTGCAAATCAAATCTCAAAGTGTGTGTCTGTCAGCTACTTGGACAGGGACATGAAACACAGGTTTCACAGAGAAAGTCGTGGAGGACTTGGCTTGGGCACTCGGCTGAGGCCTTAAGTCTGAAGCTGTGCCACTGAGAAGTCTTATTTGGGATCAGGACGGAGAAAGATAGAGAAATCCAAACCCAGGACTGACTGTGTTCCCTGTGTGCTCTTTTTTTTAAATAAATTTTATTAAAATCATTTCTTAAGAATACAATTATTAACATAAAACTTAGTATATTTTTTGATATTAAAGATAAAACGTAAGAACAGTAATATAAAAATTCGAAGAAAAAAACAATGAACTATGTACATCGATGTCTGTTATACTATAAATAAATAAATTAATTTAAAACAAGTGAATAAAATAGGAGTAATACCTTTAAATTAATAAATCAATTATAGTCATTCATTGAATATACACTGCTGTATTCCTAGGAGATCTAGACTTAATTGTCATTAATTCTAACTTGGATACCTCCAAGAGAAGATCCTTAAAGTTTTGAAAGGAGGGAATTTTTGATGATTTCCAATTTCTAGTAATTTCCTTCCTGACTATGGACAGAACAGTATAAAGAAGTGAACATTTACTAGTTTTAACACAAGTTGGGATTGTGGAATTAAATAAGATTAATGATTTTGTTAGAAGAAAGTTATCATTAAATATTGCTTGCAAGAAATTATTAATGTCTTTCCAGAATTTTTTCAAGTGCACACAATCATAGAAAATGTGTGACCAATCAGCATTCTGAACCTTCAGGCATCTCCAACAAAGAATATTTTCTTTATACATTTTATTAATGTTATACAGGCTGATGTAAGATCTATTTTAGAATCTCCAGGTAAAGATTCTCCATTTAAGTGATGATGTAGTTTTACGTGCTGATTGAAGAATATTCAATTTATCTTTCTCTGAAGGGTTATTATTATTAATGTCAGAGAAATATTTCCAGTAATTATCAGGGGATATATCTAGATCTAATTTGATGGTTTTATATATATTTGAAAGGCTACTTTTAATTAAGTTATTATGTTGAGTGATAACAATAAAGTATTGAATGAGCTTGGGAATTACGTTTTTGACTGAGGAAGGTATTAAATCAAATGTATTATTAATATAGTTTCTAGCTTCTTGTAATTCAAGCCATAAAGATGAATCAATGTCATTCTCCACCAATAAAGTATCAATGGATTGTAATTCATTATTTTTTAACATTTAATGCCAATAAATGAAATGTTTTTGTTCAAATATTGACATTTTATGGAATTTGTAGAGAAAATAACCCCTTGTGTATATGCAAAGGGGAAAATAAGGAATAATCAACATTCATATGATTGAAATCTAAGGATGAATTTTTTAAATGATTTTAAAATAATATCACTATAGTTTGACATAAAATTTTGGGTAGGGCAGGGTGTAAAATATTCTTTTAGTTTCCATATGAATATGTTATTTACTAGATTTAACTTAAAGAGATCATTAGTATTTCTTAGTTCTGTGATGAAGAAAGAATAAAATCTTTCCATTTTGCTGAGTAATTACTATCTATAAGATACAAAATAGTTTTATTAACTGAAGAACTTGAATATATTTCTAAATTTGGAAATGCAATACCTCCATTATTCCAGCTATACATATGGTACGTTAAGGATATTCTGGGTTTAATTGGAAACCAAAGAATTTTTTAATCATGGTGTTCAATTTTCTAATTATTATATATATAAGGTAGAGGAATAGAAATAGATTGAACTATGTGTAAAATCTTTGGAAGAAGAATCAGTTTTATGATTGATATTTTTCTTCTGTTGAGAATTTTATTTTAGCTCATTCTTGTACTAATTTGTCTATTTCTTTTAGACTATTGTCAAAATTCAATTTTTGTATTTCTTTTATATTATTGGCAATCATTATACCTAAATATTTTATATGCTGGGACTGTGGTATATATATTTTTTATATTCATTTTGAATGGGCTGGTTAATAAGATTTGTGTTTTGTCAATGTTAAATTTAAGACCTGAGTTTTTTTGAAAGTAATCTATATCATTAAATAATTCCTGAATTGTTGGATTCTTATTTACCCAAAGTAATCAGAATGTCATCTGCAAACATTTGAATCTTAAAGTTTTATTAAGACATATCAAAACCTTTAATATTACTATTTCCTCTAATCAAATTTGCCCAAGGTTCCATAACTAATTTAAATGGAAGAGGAGATAAAGGACAGCTTTGTTCAGTCCCTTTAGTAATAGGTATGGACTGAGATATATTAGAGCCAATTTTTGCATAAGCTTCAGAGCCTGTATATAACTGGGTGATAAGATTAATAAAAATATTTGAAAACTCAAGTTCCTGTAAAAGAATAAACAGATAATCCCAATTAACTGTGTCAAAAGCACGGTTTATGTCTAAACTAACTATAGTTAGGTTATTTTTTAAGTTTTTAGTTGATTTAATTAATGTTATTATTAGTTTAATGTTATCAAAAGTTGTTATATTTATTATGAAACCAGTATGGTCCTCATCTACTAAGTTGGGAATGAAATTTTAAGCCTCTGCATAAATAGACATGAACATTTTATAGTCCGTGTTTAATAATGATATAGGTCTATATGAATTGCATTGTGTAGGGTCTTTTTCAGGCTTCAAGATAGGAGAAATGAATTTATATTTCCAAGATGGAGGGGTCAAATTATTATTTTGTATAGTATTAAAAACTGGAAGTAATAATGTTAGATCTTCATTCAGTAAATTTTTGTAAATTTCTGGAATTATACCGTCATTACCAGGTGCTTTATTTTGTTTGAGTGAATTAATTTGTTCTTGAATGTCTTTTAATGTAATTTGTCTATCCAATAATTTGGTTTGTTTTTCTGTTAGTTTTTTTTAGTGTTTTTATTAATAAATTCTTGAATTTCATTATTTGGATGTATTAGTGCAGAAGTTTGGTTAATCTTAAAAAAATGTCTAAATTTGTTCAATATGTTATGTAAATTAGATACCTTTCTTTTCTTTTGGGGTGAATATATTTCTTTAATATGATTAAATCTGCTTAATCATTTTACTTTATTGGCTAAGATATTCAAAGATCTGGGATTTATTGAGAAATTCATACATTTAAATTTTTCAAGACTAATCATAGGTTTATGGTTTACGATTTCAAGATATTTCTTATTTAGAGTCTTTATCTCATCCAATTTAGATTTTTCTAATTGACTATTTTTTGATAACTCATGATTCAAAATATCAAGCTTAGTATGTATCTCCTTTAAATCTTTATCCCATAAAAGTATTTTTATAACAGTCAATTATTCTGCCATACAAGTATGCCTTCATTGCATCCCAGACAAATAGTTCAGATGTATTACTACTGGTGTTAAATTCTAAGAAAATATGAACTTCTTTTAATATGAAGGGGTTAAAATCTTTTAATTTAGTAATATATGCTGGTATTCGTTTTATCTGAACATTAGTACATGTATAAATATGTATATCAAATGTTATAGAGTTATGATCTGAAATGGGACAAGAAACTTTCACATTACAGAAAGAATCAATTAAACTATTAGAAACAAAAACTCTCTTGAGAATGTGTTATGTCTATGTGAAAAGAATGTATAGACTAAGGATTTTGGATCAGCATAATTATCAATGTCTTTCAATAAAAAGAAATTTGAAAACTCTTTTAAAAGTTTAGCTGAACTCGAAACTTTTCTATTGCCTTTTGAGGTAGAGGCTGAACTATTGAAATTGCAGATAAAATTGCCAGCTAATATAATATTACCTTTAGAAAATTGAACAATATGGTCTATATGTTGTTATGCTGAGCTTTGTCCAAAGCCAGGAATCCAGTGCATGTTAATTAGAGTGAAGATTAAGTTATTAAGCTCTATGACAACTGAAGCTACCATACCTTTATTATCTTTGTATGATTCTATAATTTTAGGTTGTGGTAATTTGTTAGTCCAAAGTATTGCAACACCTCTTTTTTGTGAGTGTTCAGAACTAATGAGTTTTGAAAAAGGTTTAGATTTTAACTTGGAAGCATCACCCTCTAATAAATGAGTTTCTTGCAGAAAAATTAATTGTGATTTATTTAACTAGAGATATTTATTTAAAGATCTTCTCTTGTTGGGATTATTCAAACCATTTATGTTATGAGAAATACAATGTAAAAAGGTCATAGCTTAAGAATATTGAGGGGTAATACACACTGATTATAACTTTCAATAAACATAGAACTATAAGAAGATACTACTAAAATGTTGGAAATATAGCAATATATACAGTGTGAAACATAGGAAAAAATTCTAAAATTTAAATTATATGAATATATGTATAACTTTCTACTATACTTGTTTTAGTAAACATCAAATAGTATACTGACAAAGAACAATAACACATTTTTATAACAATAAATCCCTCAGATACCCACCTGGAGTTATAAACTCCTAATTTGAGTGACATAAATCACCCAAATTAACAAACCAACTAGCAGCATGTTTCTGTCAAGCTCCACCTAAGTATGAACTATTTCATAATTAAAAACAAGGAATGTGAACTATACTGTCTGTAATATGCAAAAGGAGAAATCATATAATCTATATTAGATTAGCTATTAGACAAGATAACTAAAACTGAACTGCAACAAAGATTAATATACTAAAGGGTTCCAAAAGACTAACATCATACATTAGCTATAACATAAGAATGTGAAATTGCAAAGGCCATTTCAATGACTTCACTATAGGGTTGTGATTTACTAAGATAATCAGTATATATTGTTGAAAGGGACACTACATTCAGCTCAATGCAAAAATAATACACATTACAGAAGAAGTATATCAAAGTTGTTAGATAGCCAAAAATGTAACTTGTATAAATAGATATATCTAGATTTACTTTTAATTCTTAAAGTTATTCTATTATAACCAAGAAATATATTAAACTAATCTTTAATAAGATATATTATAACTTTACAGAGGATAAAACCTATAAATGTAAACCAAAAATCTTTTTAAAGTGAAAATTTACCTATACTTATAATCTTAGAAAGAATAATATAATTACTATTATGCAAGCATTCAACAAGAGCTATACCCATCTTAAATATAAAATAGTAATAAACTAAACTATTTACAAATCATACATAAATATTAAGATACAATTAGGTAAAGCAACATTTTAGTAAAGTTCTGTATAGGTATGTATACATTGTGTCCAGACATTTTTGTTACCACTAATCTTTACATATCTAATAAACATAAATCAAGACCACTAATAACAAAACACAATATAAACACAACTATTGAGATTGCATAATCTAGTACTGTTACTTAATACCTTGTAATAAAACTGCACCAAGGCTGCATTAAGCTAATATAAAGTGATTATTGCACAACATATTTGGATCGTTCTCTCCAGATCTCCACTACAAAAAAAAAGCTTCTCTACACAGTAGGAAAATCCCAAACAACAGTTATAAAACAAGTATGCCATCATTGAATGAATGAGAATGTTTCAATACATCTACACTTGTATATAAATATATGTATACATATATACAGAGATACAGAGAGTATGAATCTAATGTGCTTGGTTTCTTTTTTTTTTTTTTAACTTTAAACATATTATATACTTTACAGCAAACTAAATATCACCTGTGGCACTAGTTATTAAAATAGCAATACCTATAACAAGATCAGATGCAACAGTTTATCAATAACTATTAATTCCATGTCATAGCCACTAAAAATATCTAAGCATGAATTAGATTTTCAACAAAACAAGTGGTTTCCAGCTGCAGTATTAATATTTTAGAACATGTATATCTGTTTAACTATAGAAATGGTCTTTGTTGTATTTATTTTACAAAAACAGATCCCACTCTGCCCATAAAGTAAATAATTATATTAGTTACTTTCTGCATTAAAATAAGGTCTAGCTTACAGGCATCAAAGTCCTTAAAATGGATTTTGCGATGTTTTTACCTTTTGTACATAACAAAAACTATGTTTAACTTGCTGTGTAGTCCAGAAAAAGACAGATACTTTCTTTTAAAAATGTCCACCAAGCCGGAGATGACATCATACTCCTCATTGAAGGAGTTCAGTGTGTGTGTGTTCTTGTTTCCAAGCTGTAAGAAGTGCGAGTACCCTCAAATTTTGCAGCGGGAAACTGCAAGTATTTCAGACAACAACAGAGTGCATCTTATGCCACGAGAGGCTCTCGGGACACTTCAGCAACCCTTCGATGCTTTAATATGTAGTATAGCAAATGGAGGCAGAAAGGAGAGAAAAATAAAATAAACATTTCACGGACCTACTGTGTTCTCATATCTACTACATACCCAAAGCCACCAATGAACACGGCCCCAACAAACAAAAACATGACCACAAAAGAAATACCAAATAAAGCTATTAACCTCAAATATACAACAAAACCATTACAAAAATAAAGAATTGAAAATACATTTTCCAAACCACCATTAAAGTACTTATTCAACAGCTCCATACCAAAACAAGGAACTAACCAAAAAATAAAAATAGATTAAAATAAAGGAATATCAAAAACATGGCCATTGTATATTACCAGCAGCAACTCAAAGATATATACAACAAATTAAATCATAGGCAAAGGGAAATAAAGACCAAATGAATTGTAATTCTTAAGCCTTTTATATGTGTACTGGGTTAATAAAATAAAAGGTAAAAGACTGTAACTAGAACACCTACCATAGAATCACAGTAATATGCAGCTATTTAGTATCAGTGAACAGTGAACAAAAAACAAATTAAACTAATGCAGTTGTATTTAAAAGCATATGCAAGCAAGGGACTATAAATAGATTATTTTCTCTTTAATAAAACAGAATGTATTTTAGGGTAAGTTAAAATGTAATATATTCCATGATTTTTACAAATGACTAAAATAAGGAAAACTGAAATAATTATTAAAGTTATATGATAAAACAATATGCTAATGGCAATTATGAAAAACTAATAGACTATTCAGCAAAAAAAGCCCCAGCCAAAAACACAGCATAATAAAGAGTCTATCAACACTCACCGGTTGATTCATTTTAATTTTCCAGATCTACTGGGTCATAAGAAAAAAACTTACGTAAGGAAAAAAAGAATAAAAACCTTGTTATAAAAAAAGTTATTTTTTAAGTTTCTTCTTGTGGTCTACTGTTTTCCAGGTTTCATTTTCAATAATTATTTTAAGACTGGAACTAGCCCAGTTCATTTCATCTATTTTATTCCAATATTTTGTTAGATTTAATGTACTTGATAGCTGCATCTAGTTCCTCAATGATCTTCGGACCATCCTGAAGGAAGATGTTCAGCCTTGCAGGGAAAAGCAAGTGAGACTTTACTTGTGTTTTTCTAAGTTCTTTAAGTAATGGTAAGAATTGTTTCCTTTTAGTTATGACAGATGTAGAATAGTCATTATCAAAATGTATGATGTTATCTTTGTATTTTATTGGTGACTTAGACCAAGCAGTCTTCAAAACTATTTTTTTATCATGAGTAGATAGAAATTTAACTATGACAGATTTTATGGAATTACTTCTGGTAAATTTGGATGTAAATAGAGATCTGTGAGCTCTTTCTATGCCAAAAGAAAGTGCTTCAGGAAGCTGTAAAATATTAGGTAGCCATGACATTAAAATTTTCTCCAAATTATTTTCTTCTAGATTGTCTGGTAGCCCAAAGATCCTGATGTTATTTCTTCTAGATCTATTCTCAAGATCATCTATTTTAGTTTGAAGCAGGGAATTCTGCTTCAGTAAGAATTCTAAATTATGTTCATTTTGTTGTATTCTACTATCCATGTCATTTAAATACGTTTCAGTACCTATATTTTTTTTCTTCTGCTGTTTAAGGTCTTGATGTAAAGTCTCCATCTGCTGAGAAGTATTTTCTTTAAAAACATCAGTCTTCATATCCATTCTGTCAATTTTTGTAGATAGTTCCTGGATAGTAGTTAAAAGAGTTTGAAACTCTTTTTTTTATTGCTGAGTCCTGATGAGAGGATTTTGTGTATCCAGATTCCACAAATTTGTCTCTTATTTTTTGACAGGAAAAATTAAAAAATCTTAAAAAAATTGTAATATTAACTTAATAGACTATTAAATGAAACCAAATATATAACAATTGATTTTAAGTTAGTTTTAAATAAAAATTCTTGTCATAAAGGAAATGATAAGGCAGAGCTGAGAGAAAGTGCTGCTACTCAAGGCTTATACTTGGCCACCCCCTGTATGATCAAGGAAATTGTGCTTGATGCAAAGAGGTCTGCATTAGGAAATACTGAGTGTATTTTTATTCCAAGTGAATGTCCTTCTCTAGTGTCAGTGGTGAGGATTTAGGTTATTTGATTCTGGTCCAGAGCGGGGGCATCACAGCCCAAACCATGGGTGCAATGTACATAATTAGCATAAGATGCCTAATTCAGGATAGTTTTAAAGATTGAAAAATTATGTCATGTCAATGGCTGAAATGTTGTCTGAAGTTCAATTTGTCCTCAAATTCATCTCCTAAGTCAGGGACATGAGGAATAAGTTTTAACTGTTTTACTTCCTCAGAATTAAGGAATAAAACAAAGGATGCAATGAATAGTAAAGTGTGTCAACATGGCTTCATTTTTCAGATTTAAGCTTGAAAAGATTCTGCACCATCTATTACTGGATGGAGTTCTGGCAGTCCTCCACAGCAGTAAAGTCAGTGGAAAGTGATAACACTGCATCTAGGTTACTCAGGCAAGTGAGGCATTAATAGAAAAAGTTTCTCGAGTTAAGCTATGTGATGGACTGCCTATTACACAGTGCTGGAAAGTTCATTCTGTTAAACTGTTGCACACGCTTATGTTGCTACAATGTGTCAAAGTACCATTGACTCTCTAATAAAGGCAAGAATCATCTTTTATTTAATTTATCATGTTGTTCACTTGGTAGCCTCAAGTCACTTTTAATGTATTGGAGAAGCATAGGTGACAAGCTGTGGTAGATGCCAAGTGGACTATTCTGTAACATCTAGCAGGACAAGGATGAAGACATGTATATTTTAAATGATGACATAGCTGCAGCAATCTGGCATACTGTGTAATATTACATAATGTGTGAATCCCTGCATATAAATATCTGGTATGTGAATGACAGACACCATTTCTTCCAGAAAGTGTACCATCTTACTGCTCCCTTACAATCCTCATGCTCACTGGTCTGCACTTTTTGCTACCTACTGGATAATATATGATTTGAGTAAATTATCAGCATCATTTCTAAAACTAAAATGAATTGTGACATGAATATCCAATGCACACTTGAGTTCTATCTCCCCTCTTCTCTTCTCTTCCTTGGAAGGTTGTAACACTAATAATCCACCCAGCTATCTATGGCATAACTACTTCCTCATATTAAGTGTGATACAGCAATAAGGAGATGAAATTTAAAGCACATCATATTTGGAGTCAAAGGCTGGCTATATTGTTGCATATGGTAAAGCTAGTTTATTTATGAATACAAGCAGAATGAGATGTCATTTGAGATTAACTGCAGGAAAGTGTAACATATTGTATTTTAGCTATAACATCTTGGGAGTACATTATGAAGCAGAAGGAATGGAGTAAGAGACAGCTAAAAATGAATAAGGGCTTGGTGTTACTATTAACTTAATAATATACCTGTATTTGGGAAGCAGCCACAGTAAACAACATGCCCAGCTTTAGGTTTGTTTAAGTGGACTGCAAGCACCATCTGACAATCTGACCAATGCTTTTGAATTTGTCCATTTGTTACCCATTGGGTGATATGTGATAATTGCATAGCCAGCATCCAGGCAGCCAACAGGGGATTTTTGATGCTTGCCATAATTTCCCCTTACCGTGCTGCATATGAACTTGGGGAAATGATGTGCAATGGGTGCATCATGGGAAAATTGCTCACTTCCATGAATGGCATAGCCCCTTAGGCAGTCCCACCCTTCCATCCATATCAGACAACTCCCCAAAGGCTCCTACTAAAGGAAGACTCACCCAGTGAAATGGTCCCCAATGTCACCATTGTAAGATATTAGAAGGCTTTTTCTCTTCACTCTTTCTCCTTCCCACTGAACCTTCCAGTGACTGATTCATTACTGAAATACAGGTCAGCTTCAAGTGATGCATACTGAGGGCTCCAATCTTTCTCCATCACTTACCAGCTGTTGACAGGGGGTCTGAATCAGGAGAGGCTATGAACATATGTATACAAAGGTGTTAGATTATATACTCCTGTGGAACTCTAGCTATAGCAATGTTTGGTAAGGTGGGGCAGAGCCCAACCAAGTCTATCTATTGCTTTTGCACCTGTCTTAACTCTGATGGGAACCATCCATTTGTATAAGGTTACTCCATGACTGTGCCATGGAATGTTTTGTGTGTGTGTGTGTGTGTGTGTGTGTGTGTGTGTGTGTGTGTGTGTAAATAATTTGAACTTGAAGGTTATATTTTTTCCTGCTTGACAGATGAATGGTTGCTATGGGAACATAATCATACTCTTCATGTAACATATGTGTGATGTACAGTACCTATATACCTCTACCACTAGAAGAGAAACTAAGCTGCATGCAGCATTTGGTTAAGATTTGCAACCTTCCTAATCTAATCAGCAATCTTGTAAAAAGAAAAAAAAATGTCCCATTTCCCCAGCATTAATCAGATGGTCAGTTACTGCTTGCAGTTTGTAATATCTGTAATGTATTTATAATGAAAGTTTAAAATTCATCTTGCCCACTTAACTTAGGTCATTCTCTCTCTCACTCTCTCTCCCTCCTTGTCTTCACTTGATGCTATTAGTAATAAACTAAGTGTCAAGCAACAGCCTATAGAGCTATGGTAGGATGAGCTGAACATGCTTCCATTGTTATAGCACAGGTCTGAAAAAGCAAACACTAGCAGTTGTTGTAAATGTCATACTAATTGACGTATTTAACTTGTCTGGCCAGAGATTTTTACAGTGTAATAAGAAATAGAAAGAAAATGTAGTGCAGAGTTCCTTACATGAGTCTGGCATACAACACTCATGTACTCAGGTACAGAGAAAGACTGATCAATTCTACAATATAGAGCCAACCTGAAAATGTTGCTGCAATGGTTCAATTACATAAGTGTGAAGATTTTAGTATATTATGCTACCTATTTTGTTAACTGACAGTCTATTATTAGAGCTATTTAACAGGGTATAAATATTTTACTTTCTCTCGGCAGTGCTGATCAGCATATGAAAATGAACAAGAACAGGTGAAAGTGGGAAGAAGTCAATAGGTGGAACACTGCATCTAATTAATTAAATCTTGTAATTGTTTTGCTAAACTTATGGCATGGGATATGAAAGGGGCAGTAAGGAGGGCAGAGTTCCACAGCAGCTATGTATTAACTGAGATTACTACTACCAGATTGCCTTTTCGTGCATAACACAAATGTACTTTTTAAAACATATGAGACATATTAGTCTTCTGAAGTGTGTCCAGTAACGTATATTTTTAGTGGTAGCCTTACACTGTTACCCCCATCAGATTTCATATTTAATAAATATCACCATTTCTCTACATGATACTTACAATGCTTATTCTATTTCATTGTTTGTATGGGATACAAACATTGTTATATAAGTAATCTACCTGTAGACAGGCCCTGTCCAAGAGTATTGTAATTTCAGGTATACAATCAAGTATATACATCATCTGACTCCTATATTCCATATTGCTTTGTTCTGTGCTGACTACAGAAGTAAACTATTTTCATTTGCAAACATTGGGAATGATTACTTTTAACTATGATCTCTTTCTTATAGTATACATACTGCTACAAACACATCTAGAGTTTTGGAATATGACTTTAAATCCAAGTTCTTACTTACAGTATCCTAGAGCAGGCAAGAAAAGGATGAGTACCTGAAAATCTGAAAATCTTTATGTACCTCACCTCACTGAGAGTGAGACATGAGACATTTGATTACAATGATTTGTTTCTTCCCACATTCCAAAGAGATGCAATAGGCCAATTGGGTACTATAAATTGGCTGTAGGTGAAATTGTGTGTGCGAGTGATTGGAACAAATGAAATACCATGGCAGGGCTAGCCACCCGGTGGTGTAACTCGAGATGATTGTCACTGCTGAAGTAACACCCTGACCCCATGTGCAAAATGGGAAAAGGGTTGAGGGTATGGTTGGAAGGATTATAAATATGCAACTTGGGGGCACCAGCCTTTTTCCTGAAGTGCACAGGTTACTTTTAAATAGTTCAGAACTGTTTCATGTTTTCAGTATTTTCTATAAGAGCCATTTGATACACAGGGTTTATTATTCATGTTCTTACTTGTGAGGCTGATTGATATACAGGGTTTATTATTCATGTTCTTACTCGTGAGGCTGATGTCAGTACTCCTATATATATATATATATATATATATATATATATATATATATATATATATATATATATATATATATATATACTGTTCTCTTTAGGTAAACCCATTCATTGATCAGCCATCAGTAAGAGAAATTGTTTTGTTCCTTGCTTGTTATTTAGTGTTTTAAATAATATGATTATGTTTCCTTTCTGTTTCTATATTTAACAACTCCTATGTGATAAATTGTGCTCAAAAGCTTGTGTTTGTTTAACTATAATTTAGTCATCGTCATCTGTTATCAGTTACTTACTTGTGTTGCAGTGTTATGCATTTAATTGGCTTTGTGCTAGAACTGTGACAGAGAAGTGGTCACAGATATACAATCACAAAACTGAAACTTCTCAGCAAAATATTGAAAGCCAATACTTCCTCTAACACTCTAAACAGACAGACTTCAATATCATAATGTCTGGACAATTCCCAGTGCAACAGTCTTGCCACATTATTATGCCTTTCAGTATACAGTACTTCTGCCATTAGTAAGTCATAACCAGCAATGAGGTGTGCAACTGTTTTCAATTTGGTTTTGCAAAACCTACATTTGTCTGTTTCTCCCACATGTTCAATGGACTTTGTAAACCAACATGTATGCAGGCCACTATCTTGGGCATCAATATAAACCTTTCATCTCTTGGTTTGAATTTGCCTCTCCTTAACCATTCCTGGATTTAATCCTGATTAACATGAGGTTCTTCCAGAAGTTTTCTGTACTTGCAACTATATTTATGCATTTTCCACATTTCTTGCCTTCTCATCTGATCCTTCACCTTATATTCTTTCTTTTGTTTTTGGTGCATTCAGTGTGTGCCTGATTTTTATTTACCTCTGGTTTGATTTCCATTCCTGCCTGATGTTGATATGCTTCTGCTAAATTAAGCAGAGAAGTCATCTTAGGTTTATTCTCCTCATGTTTCAAAACTTTCACTACATTTTGGTTTTGTGAAGTCAGTAGATATGTGTGGAGTCCCACAATTGCAGATCTATACATATAATCAGTTTCAAGGAGGCCCATCCCTCCTTCAGAATGGGGAATATATAATTTTGGTATGCACCGATTTTTATAAATCATTTGGTGAGCATGAAGCATCCTTCTTGCTTTCCTATTTAATCTATCCAACACGTTTTGGGACTAGTCAATCATTCCAAAACTGTAAGTTAGGACAGGAAGAGTAAATTGGTTTATAGTTTGGATTTTGTTCCTCGATGTCAGTGCTGTTTTCAGGATTAATTTAAGTCTTCTGAAGTATTCTTTACTAAGTTTAATTCACATTTGTTCATGTTTTATTGTTGATCCTTCATCAATTCCCAAATATTTATACACTCCTTCTTGATCAAGTTCTTTTATATCACATTCTTGTCCCAAACTGATGTTTTCCTTGAGCTGTAGTTTTCCTGCTTTAAAGGTTGCTTTTGCACATTTATCAAAACTAAATGACATTCTTATATCATCTAAAAAGTTTTGACAACTTGCAGGTTCCTCATCTGATGAGCTATACAGTTTTAAATCACTGACAAAGAGAAGATGAGAAGTATTTACACTTTGTTGTTTTCTAGGAGCCAAATTATAGCTACGGCATAAGCTGTTAAATAGACAACTTTGGGTTAAGGGCAAGGCAGAACAGCAGCGGTGACAAAGAGCCATCCTGGAATATCCCCCTTTGAATTTTTATCTCTGGGATAATAATTTGTCTTTTATCATGGCTTAATTGTAAAGTGGCCTGCCACTGTTTCATGGTCACTGTAATGTAATTGATTAGTGTAGGGTTTTTACAGTTCTCCACTATGACTTTATTTAACAACAAATGATCCTTTGTTCCATATGACTTTCTTTTATTGCCCTTTTGTTCTACTGCCATAATTGTGTTTTCTTCTAAATGACTATAAACTCTGTCGGCATCAATTCCCATGTACAGTTTATATGTCGTCAGAAGGCAAGTTATTGATCTATAATTTTTAGGGTAGCTTGCAGGTTCACTGTTAAGTAGGAGGATTGTTTTTCCTGTTCTTAACCAGGTTGGTGTCTATTTGGAGTGTGCATATAAATAGTTCTTACTCATGGCTAAATCTTCGTGCAAAGATGTTAATACTTTCAGCCAAATGTTAGTTACTGCATCTGGGCCTGGGATTTTCCAATTAGAGGCTTTTCTTAATTTTGTTTCAATCTCTCTGACTGTTACTTCATTCCATTTCATATCCTGTACCTTTAAACCTCTTCTTCTTTCTTTAACGTCTTCTATCCATTTAGCATCTTTGTTATGTTCCACAGGATCTTCATAGATACTTCCCCAAAGTGTATCTATCTCTTCTTTTTTTGGTGGTCTTTCAATTCCTTTTATCTTATTTCCCAATTCTCTATAAAACATTTTTAGGACATCAGTGAAATTGCTTATTTTGTACTGTTCCTTTATATTTATTTTCGTATCTTCTAAGTTTCTCCGCCTATGTTGAAATTTTTAGTTTGTTATTTGCGATAGTGCATGATAGATCGTGGTCTGTTCTAATACTGCACACTGCTTTTATCACATCTGTCTTAGTATTTTTGTTTATCTGTTCCCTCTTCTATAGTCTTCTAACAGTTATACTTCTTGTCTTAACTGCTTTATAGTTTTCTTTATTCAGTACTTCCATGATGGTATTAGATTTCTCCCCTTCCATTCCCTCACTACCCTGTGCTCTTTGGTAGAAATATATCAGTTATTAATTTAGCTACACAGTAGTAAATCCTTTTTACTTCTGTTATATTGCCTGGATCTCTATGTACAGTCCTAATTACTGTGTTCATTTGTTTTATCAGACTTCTGACTTTTTGGGTTTTATTAACCTTCTGCAGTCTATTTCTCTCACTGATCTTAATATATCTGTCTGTCTATTAAATCAAGCAACTCTTCTCTTAGCTCATTTTCCTCCAAACTGAGGGCACATCCCTTGTTTTCCAACTCCTACGGGCATTCTGTAGAAGAATCTATAGCATCTTCCTGTGGCACATTCTCTTCGATTTCATCTTGTGCCATCCATTGCTCTATAATGTGGGAACTCACTGACCTATCACTCTTCAACAGTGACTGCATCAGAGTTTCCAGTTTCCTGTTCCTTCCCTTGCTGTCTAGCTTCAAGTGAACATCTATACTGGTTTCCTGTGGAAGGCTCCAATTATCTTCATATGACAACTAACCAATTGCTTCCTGTTCCACTGGTTTCCTCCTAATTTGGATATCCATTAATCTATCCTGTTGTGGTGTTTTCTGAATTCGATTTTCTACACTGAATCCTTCACATCACAGGTACTCCATAACCTCAGTTTCTATTTCTTTAACTTCTCCATCACTAATCTCCTTGTCTACTTTTCCTCGTTGTCTTGCTATTTTTTGTATTGCAAAGTGTTCCATGTCCTTTGCCTATATTTCTCTTCAAATATCTTTGGTGCTGCTCTTTTTGTATTGGTTTGATTTGCTTTCTCCTTTGAATAAATATTACACCATATTAAATCTCTTTTTCTTTCCGATGTCCATATTTCTTCTTCAGATGTTTCCTGATCTTCCTGTTTCTCCCTACTTTGGGGACTCACTCCATCCTGCTGTGATGTAACCTGTGTTAGACTTTCTACACCAACTCCTTCACTTTGCAGGCACTCCATAACTTCAACTTCTATTTTTTAACTTCTACTTTACTAATCTACTTCTCTGTGTTCCATCTTTGTGATATTCCCCGGGATTCATGAAGCTTGCGCCAGGCGCACACATAGCGTAGGCGTTATAACGCCAAATATGGCCGCCGAGCGATTCAGGTACGATCCAATTCCACGTGCACTACCGGCTTATGCCAGATCTGCGCAGCCACCGGCGTAGGTATGCAAATCACCCCATGTGCAGTGTTGCACCATGCAAATGAAGGCATATAGCGATTCATGAAGTGGTGCAGGCATAGCGTAAGCCCACGGAAATGTAAACCAAAAAACACGGTTTACATTTTCCCAAACATAACATCGGAGCTATAGAAGAGGGCCAGACCCAGGTATCACAACGTGAACATATGCCAATGGCGAAATACACAGCCAATGGCATAAGAAAAGATGCATAACATGTAAATAACAACATTTAATGTCATGCCCACAGTAACGCACAGCAGAACCGCAGGGCATGTGTGCGGAAGCTGTAACATAAAGAAATGATATAAAAATGTCATAAAATCTCAACGTAATTGAAAGCAGGTTTACAGCATAACACACAATGGTAGGCATGGAACACCACAACAAAGGTGCAAGGGTTGCTAAGGGCTTGCGATAGTGTTCGGCGTGGTAACTATGAATTAGTAGTCAATGCCATGCAAATGAGGCAGATAATACTGAATCGCAAATGTCCCGCCGGAGGAAGGTTGTACCATACGGTGCAGCAGTATAACACTGAGGAGTGGCTCAGAGGAGATACATGACATCAGCAGAGGGGTGTGCCACTGTAGCACTAAGCACATTGGAGCATTGCAAATCTGGCGTGTCCGTTGCTAAGCAAAGCTGCAGGATAGGGGTGGGGAGGAATCGTTTAGCTGAGAGCACACATGGTGGCCAAAAGCGCATGTGTACGAGGATGAAAAGGTGCCCGAAACCCAGTAATCAGACGCACGCACCGCAGACAATAGCAGAAACAGGAAGGTCAGGGGAAGAAAAGGAAATGCGGAAGTAGGGTAATTGGAGTACTAATGAGCAATCAACACCAATCAACCCACGAAGGCCAATCGACGGCAGCTGACAAGTCCGCTTGCAGAAACCTGCAAAACAGGATAGGAGAGGCATTTGAATGCAAAGAAAGCAGGGGAGGTATTGGATTGCAAAGATAGGAGACCTGACACAGCAGAGCAAAGCAAACCGACAGCAGACCGGCAGTAGCACACATAACGCAAGATACGCCAGGTCCAGGAAAGCACAAATGAAAGTAGGCTGCAGGATGCACGCCAGAAAATGGTAGGTGCAACGTGCAGAAATGTAAAGGGAAGGTCAAGTGATAATCCATGACAGGCAAATGTAATTCAACACCAAAGGCACCACAATAGTAGTTCTGGCAGTAAAACACATAACTTAACCTGTAGCTACGAATGTACATACACACCCTATGACATCATCGGTGTTCACAGCACAATAGTATAAAGTGTGTAAGCACCCAACACACACCTGTGTATTCCCAAACACTGCACCATAGGTGTAAACACACGGGGAACTTTTAAAATGTACATGTTGGGAGCTGCCATAGCTGTGATTCATCAGCATGTGTTAGAGACTGACGGTGTTGTTGAGGATGATGCCGACAACCACAGCAGGCCTCGGAGGAGAAGGAGAGTGTTCAGACCAAGGGTAACTTACCAGGGGCTACATGACCTGGAGATAGTAGAGCATTACAGGGTGGACAGGGACATCTTACAGCAAATAGTGGAGCTGTGCCGGCCACGCCTGAGAACCAGAAACAACAGAGGGGAACCCATACCAGTGGACACAAAGGTATGTGTAAGCCTGCGAATACTGGCCACAGGTACCTTTCAAAGGCCAACTGGAGATATAATGGGTATCTCACAGGCATCAGCATCCAGGGTACTACACCATTTCCTGGATGCCATGTTACCACATGCTAATGAGCAGATATACTTCCCCAGAACTCAGAAGGAGTTGGCCAGCAATATGCGTCACTTCCACCATGTGGCACAATACCCGGAGGTACTGGGTGCGATAGACTGCACGCACATACAAATCAAGTTACCACCCGGTGAGCAGGGTATGCGCTACATAAACCGCAAGGGATTCCACTCCATCAACTGCCAGGTCGTGTGCAATGCCCAGGGCATTATCATGGATGTGTGTGCTGGCAGCCCTGGAAGCTACCATGACTCCCAAATCTGGCATGCCTCACAGCTGTATCAGGTATTTGTCAGGGGGGACATCCCACATGGCCATCTCGTGGGGGATGCTGGCTATGCACTGGAGCCATGGATGATGACTCCCATCAGAAATGCACACACACCCATGCAAGAACGCCATAATGAGGCACACGCACAAACCAGAATCATCATAGAGCATGTGTTCGGGATGCTGAAATCACGGTTCCGGTGCTTGGATACATCTGGTGGAGCCTTGCAGTACTCTCCAGGCACGTGTGCCCACATCGTCATAGTATGTGCCATGCTACATAATATGATCCTGCGGAAGCAGCTGCAGCAGGGACAAAATGGTGAAGGCCCTCATAGTCCACCGCAATTGCGAAGGCCAGTACAGACACAGAGGGATTCAGACCATGAACACACTGTGCCAGCCCCAGTAGGCAGACGGAGGCGTGCCCAATATGCCTACACCTTGGCAAAGAGGGAACATATAGCACATACTCTGACCGTGTAGGCCCCTACGGACTGAAACCTCTCCACCTGCACACACAGTAAAATGGATGGCACACAAACATGACCACCTGTAAATTGTAATGTATAGGTGGCCCAATGTGTGACTCCTACATAGGCAGCCCTCAAACATTGTAAACACAACAGCCAGTGCAACACGGAGTGCCAACACCTGAACAGTACATGAGTCTTACAGCATATGGTGGTGCTGTGTGCCTGTCACGTTCCCCGCCAGATATAGATATAGATATATATATATATATATATATATATATATATATATATATATATATATATATATGTACACATATGCATATATATAATACAGATAGAAAGGGCAATAGAGGGATATATGGTGATATAGATGGATTCAGCGATATCTGCAAATATGATAGATAGTCCAACGACATTCATAACATCATGGAGGTACAAATAAATAGGATACCGCCAACCATGGAATGTGTAACATACCGACATGCGTATCCACGAGGCTGAAAGACCAATAGAACACAGTACCGGAACAGTACATCCGCGAGTAATAGTATGATGATATGAAGGGACGGTAAGTCACCACTGACGGTGTCGCGGTCCACGTAGGTACTGTGTTCAACTGTGTCTGTGAGTGCCGTAGTCTGTGTAAGTGTGCGTCGAGGGTGCCGTGTGCATTTCTGTGTGACTGTAATGTGTGTGTGTGTGTCCGCAACATGTGTATGTTGGTGCCAAGTCAGAGGCAGACCAGTATGGTAGGTGTGGTTATAGCTAGATGTAGGCATACGGTTACTACCTGTACCACAGTAGGAGGGACATCCCCACCCTGGGCAGGTGTGTCCTGACATAAAACAGTAAAAAGGGCAAATGTCTGACTTGGTAGGACATAAATATGTCCCATATATAATGTAACAGTCGTATTTAATAGTTATGCCTGTATGTAAGAAACTTAAATGTTACATGCAATATGATAAGTATCCAAAGTCACACAACAATAGGTATGTAGTGAGGATAAAAGTATGTGCTACCTGTGTACTGACTGTGGCTACGTGTTGGCCTGTAAACATCGCTTTGTGTCCCGCAAGTGTCCAGCAATGACCATATGATAAGGTGGCAACCCATGGCAAACAGGCTCTTTTAACAACACAACCACAATGACTGCAAATATCTGGGACAGATATACAAGGGATAGCTGTCACCTACACATATCCCCTGATATATCACTGCAATTACGGAGGTATACAAGTAGCAAGCTCACCTGCAGACGATATAGAAACCAATTAACAACAGCCCAACGTACAATCCCGTAACATAAGTCTACTAACTGTTAGCTCTCTAATCAGGGATGGAGCCCACACACATATATACGGATTATGTAGAAATGCAAGGCCCACAAACCGTATATGTTACGTAACCACCGACATCCCCCACACTAGAAACTAAAGCAATACAAACTGTAATAGCAGCACAAACATCCAGTCAGTCAATTACATCTGCAGAACCCTCAACATAGCGTGTGAGAGACACAATTAAAGGTGACATGCAAAATTGCAGGCGTTGTATAATGGAACAAACAGCCATGTTACAGGTATTGATTGCAATACTCCGTTATCAGACATCGGGATGACAGGTACACCCACATGTTGAACCAAATACTCTACCTGTCACACACAATCCACGGGGGACATGAATCCAAACTATACTTGTCTCCATGCATAGCAGTTGCAGTTATTCATAACAAAACACAATACAGACTGTCTCCCCGAAGGTAGGGCAAATAGGCAACGCCCAAGTGGAGAATCCAATTATACCCCACTGTCGCCTCGTAATTGGCAAATGGAGTAGCTGCACAGCTGATATGCAAGTAATTAGTCACTCAGGAACACCAATTGGCAGGAAGAATCCACATGTTTCAGGTATCGACATATATAAGGATGACTTGCCAGACATTCAAACCGTATGCTCATACCAAAAAACAGTTGAAACACTGTGAAAGAGAGATAGAAACGAAACGCCGTAACGACGACAAGGTATGTAGAATGCCCGATATGTAAGGTTATGTATAGCATGATCTGTATTAATTAGTTTTACTGTATGTATAGCCTGGTTTGCATTAATTAAATGTGTCCGCAATGCATAAAGTGGGGAAAGGTATTTATGTAGTGATGTCTTGCTGAGCATACTAACGCTTGTAGAATCTGTGCATCCAGCAGTGGGACACAAGGTACATAGCACAGACACCAGAAGGGATGCTACATGAGGCCATTAAACAGAACAATGCCATACAACTCGCCATCAGTGGTAGGGTATGTCCAACAAGGACGTGCCATAGCAGGGGATAGTATATGTTGATCTACTGTCACAGCACGCATGTGTATGGGCAAATAACTTTAGTGACATATGTAAGGTGGTCCCGCTGAGCAAGTATGCTTTGCATTATGGGATACTATGTGAAATATGTGTAATGTATAGTATTATAGATAGATATGACAGATATTCAACACAGCATAAGAGGCATATCATGCATACCACAGGTATCGTCTATTGGTATGTACAATAACAGGATACATATGGCCTGTAGGTATGGGACATAGTAATAGCATGATAGCTAATCTAAATGGAAGGGCTACCAAGTAACCATGCACAAAGGACAAGTAATAGCTGCACAGGTGCATAGTGGGGTACTATGCAGTCTGTCAAGTCCATGTGTAAGCACAACTACAGTGTTCACACTAGTGGCATTTCTCCAGGGTAGTGCCCTGTGAAGAGCAGAGCCAGGTGTCACCTGCACCACTGCACAGTACAGCCACTGCAGTGATCCCAGGCCTACATGTGTCTCCCAACCACCAAGGGAGGTATCATATGAACAGTGCTACTGAGTGTCCCTGCGTGATGTACAGAGGACTTATGTTCCACAGCATGGTGAGTGTCCGGTTTGGGAATGTAACCCAGAAGCACATCCCACTCATTGTGGCGTGTGTGCACATATCCATGAGCATGTTGCTCACAGTGGCCTCTGCTTATGTTGCGTATGAGGAGTATATCCATCAATAATGTTGTGGACATTGGCCCTGTCTGATCAGCAGAGGTCACCCCTGAGTATGTAGTATGCAAATGTGTACAGATGTGGTGTCCGTAGTGCAGCCGCATATTGAAACTGTCAGAGCTCAGTAAACGTCATGGCGTGTTAATGTTGTGGCATGTAAAGCTGTAGCTGTTGTGTAAGGTACACCATAAATGGGGTGGTGTACACTTGAATGTGTGTAGATGTATTGTGTTCAGAGGTACAATGGGTGCCTATGTACCAGTTACACACCCATTACAGATAGGTGTGGCCACGTAGGAGGATATCCACGCCACAGTGGCAATACGGTAACCACAGGAGTGGGTGCGACATATGTGTGCACTGCAAACATGTACAATGTGATATGTATGTAGGGGACCACCATCCATGTGATAGTCAGTGGGTGAATGGTGTAATGCAAAGGTGATGTGCATGCACCTTGTGTCATGCAGCTTGATGCCATGATAGTCATATTATGTATCTGTCACAGCGACATCCGTATGCTTGGAGTCAGTATCAGCTGGTGGAGCAATCATGGCGCTTGGTATGTAGGGGTTCTAAAGCTAGGCAGGGAAAGTCCCCTGTGCCAGCCTGTTCCGCAGAGAAGCATATACTTAACATGAAGGGCCCTATGACTGAGGACCGTGGTATGCCAAAGTACCTGACATGTAGTAGGTACTATGGTATGCTGGCCTCACTGTGTGTCCTGTCCATGAGCCACATAGCATAAGATCCTGAGACACAGGGTACGATGTGCAGGTGGATGTGTATGTTGTCAATACCAGAATGGGGAATGGTGCTGAAAGGCAATGAGAGGACAATGTAGGATGTGTGGACTCCCGTACCATCAGCAACTGCCCTGGTAACTGTATGAAAGTAGTCCACCATTTGTAGGGCCCATGCTCTGGCCTTAACAAGCCCAACCCAGGTGGCAGCAGAGGAAAGGAGACCAACAATGTCTCTGAGAATGACGTCCTTGATGATGTGCCCCATAGCCACGCAGAACAGTCCAGTCAGGTGTGTAGGACTATAGTCCCACTCATGCAATGTGGTGCCACCTGTGTGTAGTGTGATAAATGCTGCTGTGTGCCATTCAGGGTCTACAATGTCTGAAACAAGGCTATTACTGAATATGGTGGCCTAGTGGTGAGACATGTAATTCGGTGGTTGGTGGACATCACAGCCTGGGACGTTGGAAGGTGACATGGGGCCAGTGTCCCAGGACACATAGAGTGTAGGTCAGTACTGTGTAGGTGTGACCACAGGGACACCACAATGTTCATGTATGGATTGCGGCCCTGTAGTGAGTGAGAGGGTGTACTGTCAGCATTGAATCCATCCTCCAGCATGTTGCCAACAATACCTGGGTCTGCAATGTTCCTGAGTGACTGTTGTATGTGACAGCAGATGTGTGTGTTGCCATCGAATACTGACATACCACCATAATGCCTAGTGGTACACCCCGGAATGTGTGGCAGTCATGTTTACGTAGCTAGTCTTGGAGTATGTGATGAGGGACCCTGTGGCCCCACCACAGCTGACCAGTGAGCCACCCCACACATGGGACTGTACACCACTGTGCAACAGCCTACACCTGTTGTTGTACATCATATGTCCGTGGAACATGACCACCAGAGTGGCGTCTGTTATCTGGTGTGTACCATCATGGCTCTGTGTGGAATAGCATGATCCATGCAGTTGTGTACATGCTAATTAAGTGCACTGGGGTATGTGTCAGCATTTGTATGTGCATTGTCCATCTGCACGGGTGTCATGATGTTAACAACCACTGTCAGCAGACGTCTGTAGTAGGTGTAGTAGTACACATGCACTGTGTATGCTGTGATGGGTGTGTTTCCGGGATGTGGCTAACATGGTAGATTAGCATATGTTCGGAATCCACCAATGAGGGGATAACCCCAGGTGTGTAACACCAGTCACATGGTGGTAGTGTTCATGCCAAGGGTAATGTAGGTTTTGGAGGTGGTGTGTATGTGTTGATCCAGCAGAGTGGAGGGTATGACTCATGGATGTGCCGGTACATGAGTGGCTATCCCAGTGAAGTGTGGGGTAGTGTCAGTCACACATCAGTAGTAGCTGAGGCCCACTGTCCACTATACCACCATAGAAGTTATGTTACCCGTGGGGTATGATGTTGACTCTGTCGCTTGTTACAATATGTATAGCGGTCCCAGACACAGTTAGTTGCACGTGGAGAACCTCTGATGCATTGTGCTAAGCAACTTGCCAGGATGTGTGCAAAACATAGTGGGATATGGGAACCCCTCAGCTGTGGTTGTGCCAGTCCAGGTATGTGCCTGGAAGGTATGGTCCGTCTATAACCTGTCATTGCAGGTGTGCTCTGCAGAGCCTACAGGCAGGTCCCAGTCACTGCAGAGATGTTGGAGTGGTGCATTATAAGGTGTGCCTTGCCTGCGTGCGTCACAGAGGAAGATGCAAGCAATGTGTCACATGACCCCATGTCGCACATGCCAGTTACCGCCCTGCCGGTGACAGTTATTGGAAACTGTGCAGGACAGGCAGTATAGAAGCAGCAAGAGCCTAGCATGTGAGCTGTACTCCCAGGGCCAACAGGTGCAAGTCATCTGTGCCACAGCATTGTGTTTGACCAGGACAGTCATAGCGGACAGATACCACATGCCTGTGGAATGACAATAGGAGCATAGGCAACTGTTGCAGTGACACAGTCAGTCACTGTACAGTGGTATCGTGTCCGGACAAATGCAAAATGCTCCCCAGGGCTAGGCCCACACCCTCAGGGCTATAAGACTGGTGAGCTATTGCATGTCCCTGCACACGTAGTCTGTGAAGTGGCATCACAGGGCAGTCACACTAATATTTCGAATGACAGACATATCATACCTGGTGAGGTGTGGCATGGGTGCATAGGTTATGTTGCAGAAGCAGTTACCCGACAGCAAGATGTAAGCGACTAACGCCTTGTGTATCCTTCTGTGTGGAACTGCAGTGTGACACCCTACAGAGTCAGCTATGACTGGTGTGTTGTGAATGTTATAGCACACTATTGGCTGTATGTGGTGGGCACACATGAGTCTGTGGGCTATAAGCTGGAAATGTTGTCTTCCATGATGGGGGCTACCTCTGGTGCCTGCAGTGAGTATGGAGACGTACTGCACAGGTTGTCCTCATAGGTGTGGCCAGTGGTGTAGATTATGTGAGACTATGTGATGGGTGGGTGGGTTGCAAATGTTACACATCCCTAAATGACTGTCAGGTGCAGTCAGGGTTGGCAACAGCATTACCCCCAGCCATAGCTGTCAGCCTCCTGTCCCCAAAATGAGGAACATTAGCCCTCATACAGTGTGACAAATGGGCAAAACGTGGAACACTTACAACTGGCTTACTAACAGCATCAACTAGGAAGGGCATATGATAGCTAAAATAGGCTGGTTTTACGTATAAAACAGATATTCCAATGAATTAATATGATTCTCATCTATCTAGCCATGGCTAGCAGGTAAACTATGTACAACAATGAATGTGTGACAGACCCTTCCAATGTGGAACCTTGAGGAACATGCACCTTTTAGAACCCCAAATGAGGTACGTTCCCCGTAATGAGGCACACCTGAGAGCTATGGGCCCAGCATGGCTGCAGACGTGCATCCCCCACAGGCTGTAGTGCCGTATGTTGGGAAGTGAGCATTGAATGTGTACATGAGACAATTGCTCTATTGCCACATGTACGAAATATCCCTCATATAGACAGGCAGTAGCACTGGTATGTGACAGTTGGACATGCCTGCATATACAACCATGTCCCACAGGATATGTGCGTTACGTGTGTACAACAGCTGTCGTACCTTAAGCAAGCTGGGAAGTGTAGGACAGCCAGTGTACCTGTGGGAAATGGTGTGGAATGGGCGCTATAGTAATCAGTAGCTCATGATATGCTCACATGTTCTGAACAAGTGCCTAGCATGACCATACAATACAGATAGGGTGTTGGATAATATCAACCCACAAGAGGTGATGACAGTCATTTAGGGTGGCACTGCACTATAACCCTGCTGAGTATGGTGTGCATGTCCATGAACCATTAGCACTGTAGATGTTAGCAGTACAGATGTACAAGATAGCACGGATATTTGATTACAAATACCTTTGCATGTCACAGGTGTGTTCCACCAGTGGCCTGTTGACAGACCCACAACTACAAAAGGTGCAAGAGTGACATGTGCACAGTACATCTGTGCCAGATACAGTAGAACAGGGTTAATGTGTTGTACCCCACCCTCATTGTAGCCCATACCACACAGACAAATGTTAGGCATCTGTGTATGTAAGGCTGTGAATGGCCATGACCTATCAGTTTAGCTGTGTCAGTGTTGTGAACAACATACAGAATGGGCTGTGTGTGTGAGGTGTGTCACATATGTGCACAGTCTGATGGATGATACCAGCAGTGTCACCGCTAGGTGAACATCCCTGTACCCATAAACTGCTACCTAGGCTGTGGTCAACATTATGGACACTGTGTAAGGGATGGTGCTGTGCAGTGCACCCCCCGACATGGTGACGTCTCCAGGCCCCTTAGGTAGTCATCTGAGGTACCCATGTCATGTCAGGGTGCTATCCATGAGCACGGAGATCACTGGCCAGGCATATACAGCACTGTGGTGACCAATATTGGATCACATACCACCTGTAAGGGGTAATGGCTATGCATGGATGTGCGATAACAGCCTTCACAATCCACACCTCCACTATGCAGCATGCCGTCTACCTTGCAGGAGGACATTTGCTACACCATGATGATGGACATGCTACATGTCCATATCCTGATCTATATGACATATGTCATGGACAGCCACCATCCTAATACTAGGATTGCCACAGGCTGGACAGATCCCTGTGCCATATATGTGACATACCCCCGCCATACCATGCAACCCTGTCCATCAAAGCTGCAGATGTCATCCCAGTAATACATGGTGTGATGGCCGCATGGTAGATGTACTATCAACTGACTGGATCAGTAATGTGGCACTGATGCAGCTTGCGGTGGCACAATGGCCATCTGTAACAGCGGGGAAACCATGCCCGCACATGCTATGGTTGATGACCATCCCTGCGAATGTCATCTGACTATCCATTGTCCCATGTCTATCACATGTGTAATACAGGCGATCCGCGTCAGGATGTTGAACAGTTGTACAGTGCTGTGTAGATGTATATGGTAAAACACATGCATGTACAGGTGTCCATGCGTATGTGTGCATTGTCACTGCTCAAGTCCATTCCGGCTGTGACTGTGTTGATATGTGACATATACACAGCATCCAGGTCAACAGTAGTACCGTGGACACATCGAGGCATGTGCAGATAGGTAAGAACACAAGTGCAGGCAAATAGACATGCCCACAGCAAGACAGCATTTACATGGAGTATGAACACTGTAATGAGGTGACACACATATATGGTGATGATATCCAATGCATAATGGGTGTGACGTGTGACACAAACACGTCAGTCATGTCAGTGTCATGGTGCTTTGCAAAGATAACTGTGCAGATGCAGTAGATGTCATAGAAATGTATGTGCAGCAGTATCTCTGTACATCTCTGAAACTGTGACCTGTCACCATCATTATGTTTACAGATAATGCCCGTACCGCCTCCCAGCATACACCCGCCAGGAGGATGATGTCCTCATCCCACAGCTCCATGACAACTATGACTTGTTGTTCAGCCATGTGCCACAGCATGCCCAGCAGCGGGATGACCTGTGGCAGGATCTACGCAGGAGGGTGAAGCGATGTGGGTGGCCATAACCGCACCTACCAGCAGGTGCGCAGACACTGCATGGACCTGATACGACATGCAAAACAGCGTGCCACTGCAATCGCCAGGGAACAAGGTGGAACAGGTGATGGGCCACCAACCCAGCCCCCACTCACACACACCGAGGAGCTACTGGCCAGTCTGGGGACACCCAGGGAACAGCATCCAGAAACACTAGCTGCCATCATGGAGGTGGGTGTCTCCCAACCAATGAGCCTGGAGTTGCCTGGTAAGTCAGTAATGCACATATGGCTATTATATCCCATGTAGTTGCATGTGTCACTGTACATAATATAAAGTAACAACATATGCCAGGTATGTGGACACACATGCTGCATAGTACAGTATGCTACATTGTGTATGCACACATGTGCATACTATATGCTATTACACAGGTGAATGTGTGCACATGCACAGTGCAACCTGTGGCTGTCATACAGTCATGGATAATGTTCATACTGGTGTGTCACCCCTATACAGGTACCTCTGGCGTGCCGCACAGACATGGGTCCATTGCAGGTGAGACTGTCATCAGTATCAGGCATGTTACAGTGTAGATCTATTTGCCATGTGGCCAGTTAACACTTGCACACCTGATGTTTGTTCCAGTCACGATATGCAGGTCGCACCACCATGCATTCACACACACCACCCATGTGCAATATATGCAAACGTAATGATACACAGACTTGAAACCGCAGTACGTGTCATTGCGATATGTGTGGTCAGCTGTGCATACAACGGTGGAGGTGTTCTACAATGGAGGCATATGCAGTATGCATTGGAACAACATGTGTGGTACGCACACAGTACCACACAGTGAGCTGTGATATGGTTAGCCCACAAGTGTCACCATTGTGTCATATGCCCCTGCATTGGGTGCACACATTATGATGTGCCACCTGACATGTCCCAGACATGTAGTGTTCTGTCTGCAATATTGTCACACTATCACATGACCTATACCCCACATACCAAACATACAACCCGTTGTCTGCATAGACCTGTGGAATGTGACATATCTGACATGTATGGGTGTATGTCATATGGGACCACACAGACATGTGGAGAAGATGCCCATCACACACAATTGGCCACCACATGTGCACATATGGCCATGGGGGATGGCCAGAGACATGTAGCGACACAGTACATGGGATGTGGATACACCCTGTTGCACATTGTCCACACATGGTCCAATTATAGCCTTAGTTGACCGATTATACAGTTGATGTGGTGCAGTGGACAACCTAAAAGCCTGTGCACAGCTACTGGAGGTGTCACTGAAGTCTACCATATACGATCTGTCGAACATCACGACTGTGTTGCAGTTATGGCTATGCAATGTGTACACATTATGCATTCTACAGCAACATACATGCCTCATGTTGCCATACAATGGCACAGTGTCTGTACTTCACACTGTATAGCAATGTAGATGGCTCACACTACCCTCCCGTGCTCATGCACATTTGCTAAACATGCATTCTATCTGTAGGGCATACACACAACACTGCAATGTGAAGCCCATTATGATGCTGTACATGTGTCAGGACACCATTGTGTCAAACATGTATGCATGTTAATGCACATGTCAGCAAATTACATGTCAAGGTCACGTCAGACATAGGTTCATAGGTTCATAGGTTCATACTAGGCTATCTGCCCTAGGGCATTTACAAGCCTAGCCAGAGTGTGTTTGGCTTTCGCCACCCATTTTAAATTAATTTTGCTATGCCTTTTTTTGAGGTTAGTATACTGTGCCTCTGTCTAACAGTGACACAGAAGTGATAGCTGGGGTAAACCTACGATCACCCATCTACTCATCAAGATTCCTCTTGAAGAGAGTCAATGTGGGACTCTGCCTAACCTGGACTGGGATTTTATTCCAGAGTGAAGGGAGCCTCTGGGTTATGAATCTGTCCCTCCAGCATGTCCTATTTATTTCAGTGCTGAGGTTCAAGTCTCGAGCGTAGCTCAATGGGATTTGGATTTTCTGAGGTGCAGCATGTCCATTAATTCCGGGTTGGACATGGCTTTATACGTCAGGCACAGATCGCCTCTGAGCAGGCGGTATGCCACTGAGTAGAGCTGGAGTTTCTTTAACCGGGCAGCATATGGCATCCGTTTGAGCCCTTTGATCCTCTTGGTGAGGTACTTTTGGGGTCTTTCCAGTTGCTGCAGGTGTCTGGTAAGGTACATCCCAAAGGGGGCATTGTACTCAATTATGGGCCTGATGAGGGATGAGTAAAGAGGCGATGACCTCCCTGATCTAGATGTGAATCCCTTCATGATTAGGTGGGCTATATAAAATGTTTTTCTAACCACTTTGGCCACGTGGTTGTCAAATGAGAGATTGCTATCAACTTGGGTCCCCAGGTCCCTAATGACTTCTTCTGTACTTAATGGATTACCACCTATGTGGTAATTTGTGGGCACTTTGTTTTTGCCAAAGGGATGACTATACACTTTTTGGCGTTTAGCTTGAGGCCATGGCTCTGGCACCAGTTGTCTGTTTCTATGAGGCCCTTTTGGAGGATGCTTGTGTCGGCTGGAGAGTTGATTATGGTGCCCAGTTTGCAGTCATCTGCGAACTTGGTCAGCCACAGTCCTTCCGTGTTGGCCTGTACCGCCGAGAAATATATACCGAACAAGAGAGGTCCCAGGACTGAGCCTTGTGGGATGCCACTTGTAACTGGTTTGGAGACTGACATGGCTCCAGCAATTCTAACCATGTGGGTTCTGTCCTTGAGCCAGTTTGCAACCCATCTAGTAACATAGGGGTTTATATTTAAGCTGGTGAGCTTATCTATAATGCCCGAGTGGGGTATTGTATCGAAGGCTTTGCGAGGTCCAGGTAGGCTGTGTGGACCACCTTCCCTCGTCAATGGCCTTGGTGACTGTTTCAAAGAAATCGACCAGGTTTAAGAGGCAGGATCTGCCCTTAACAAAGCCAAACTGGGTAGGATCCAGTGTCTGTAGGTCCCCAATATCTTTATTTATGAGGTCCATGATGATCCTTTCCATAGCTTTGCAGACCAAGCTAGTCAGGCTTATGGGGCGATAGTTTCCAGGATCCGTTGAGGCACCACCTTTGTGGAGAGGGACCACTGTTGCTGTATGCCACTCTTTGGGTACATATCCTGTAGTAAGGCTAAGATTGAACAGTAGTTTTATGTTTGGGTTTAGCTCTTCTTGGAGTTCATGTAGGATGCAGCCCGGGACACCATCTGGTCCCATTGATGCTGTGTTTTTTGCTTTGGAGAGGGCGGCTCTTACCTGAGCATCAGAGATGTCAGGGGGGCAGCACTCTGTTGGGATAGATATTTGTCCTTTTGGTGGGGAGAGAGGGGAGAAGTTTGCACTGAACCTGTCAGCTAGGATGTTGGCAATGTCTGTGGGCTCGGTGTATTTTTTGTCATTTTGGACTAATTCTGAGCATATCTGGGAATTCCTACCCAGGTTCCTAACATAACTAAAGAAAGCCTTGTGATTATCCTTAGTGTCCTGTGCAATTTTTCTCTCGAAGCTGGCCTTAGACGATTTTATGAGTGCCCGTAGTTTTTTGCTAATACTGATCAGAGATGCCTTCCCTTTTTGGGATTTTGCCCTATCATGTAGTAGCTTCCTCCTTCTATTGTATAGTTTGTTTATGGCTGGGGTCCACCAGACAGGACGTCTGCCTTTGGAGGATTGGGTCTTGGTTTTATTTGGGATTGCATGATCCATGCATTCCTGAAGGTGTTCATAGAATGCGTTTATAAAGGATTCTGCGGTCTGGGCCGTATTTTCCACAGGCCCGGGGCTTTGAAGGATTTTGCCTCGGTTTTGAGGCATGTGAAATTTGCTTTAGAGAAGTGTTTCACTGTGGTTTTCTGGGCAGGGGGTGGGGTCGGGATGTGAATATCCAGTGAGATTAGTTTATGGTCTGATCTTACCAGTGAGGGATACACTTCTGGTCTGGAGCATAGTGTCCCCATGTTGGTGATGATCAGGTCCAGTATGTTTTCCCCTCTTGTGGGAGTGGTAACAAGTTGTTCCATAGCATTTGAGTTTATAAATTCTAGGAACCTTTGGGCTAGGGTGTTGGAGCTAGAGTAATGCTCCCAGTCTATGTTTGGGTAGTTGAAGTCGCACAATATAATGGTGTTTGGAGAGACCTTCATATTTTCCAGTATTCTCAGGAAGGCCAAGTGGGGTTCCTGTGTTTGGGAGGGTGGTCTATAGCAGGCTATAAACTGGAAGGCAGTTTTACCCACAGTTAGTTGCACATGGATATTCTCTGATGCTTCGTGCTGTGCCACCAACCTGGAGGTGTGGGTATCTTTGACAAATATTGATACTCCCCCTCCTTTTGTGGTTCGGTCCAAGTTTTGGGGCCGAAAAGCATGGTATGAGGTATAACCTGGTAGTGCTGGGGTGCTCTCGGGAGCCTTGAACCAGGTTTCTGTTACTGCACAGATATCGATGTTCTCCATGCTAAGGAGAGTTTTGAGTGCGTGCATCTTGAGGTTTAGACTTCTGGTGTTGAGTAGCATTACTCTTAGTTTCTTATCCCTTGTGATACCTATGGAGGTGGGTTTGTCTTTTGAGCCTTGCCTAAAAAAGGCACTATGGGGGTAGCAAGAGCCTTTGCCAATATCTGAAAGCCCAGGGGTGACAGGTGCAAGCCGTCCCTAGCGAAGCATCATGTCTTGTCGAGCATGTCATCCTAGGCTGACAGGCATTGGATCCCCTTTGAATGACACCAACACTTAAGCCAGTTGTTGAAATTGATCATCTTGTCTTCATATTGTGGCATCATTCTTGGTGAGTGTAAGATGCTACTCAAGGTCAGGTTCATACCGGCCTGGGCTACATGCTCAGAGAGCTCCTCTATGTCTCTTTTCATGTAGCCCAGGGAGGTACGTCTCAGGTCATTCACACCAGCATGGACAATGACTGAGTCATATTTGTACTTGCCTTGGAGTGACCTGAGTGCTTGTGTTGTGTGGCGGATCCTAGCGCCCGACAGGCAGCTCACCGTGACCTTCTCCTTGTTCAGCCTGGTGAGCGGGACGTCAGTGTGCCTGATGATAGAGTCACCTATTACAAGTGTATCAGGTGTGTTGTTTAGCCTTAAGGGCTGTGACTGTTCGGCACACTGGCTTAGTGAGCTATGTGTTGCACGTGTTTTGTTTTGGGGTAGCGGTTGCTTGGGTGTCTGCTTTGGAGGTCTCTGCTGCTTAGGCAGATTTTTATTTAGAGCCTCCGAGTATGTTTTTGTGTGTTTATGTGTTTGGTTTGTTGTCGTGGTAGGTCTATGTGAGACTGGAATTGTAGTGAGTGTGGTTTCCTTCTCCTCCTGACTGGTTACACCAGTACTGATTTGAGAGAGCTTAGCCTCCAGTTTGGCTATGATGATAACTTAAACGCATACCAACTATGTCCTCAGAAAACTTTTGAAAATTAACCTTGGGATGAGGAATACCATCCGTAGCTCATTTTATATCCTCTCTAGCCCAGGGACGATAAACTAAAATAGTTGGTTCTTGTCCAACATCTCCTGCTTGTGGATTTGCAACTTGTATTAAGGGAAGAGCTTCTGAATGGTCAGAAAGTTTAATAGCCCAACGTCCTTGCCCTGCTGGTCCTGACCTTAACTGCATAGGTTGGTCTACCTGTTGCAAAGCAACTGTAGGTACTATGGGAATTTGTGGGTAAATTGGAGGGGTCACAACATTTCCTTGAGCAGCTAATAACCCACCCTGCTGTACAGATCCCACATAAACAGACTGATATTGAGGAGGTTCCCCCGGTATGGCAGCAGCAGTTTCACCATACGGTGGGGCGGTTGCCTGCCTTTGTACTGCACAAACTGTGTGCTCATCCTCCTTATCTAAAAATAAAGCTACTTTTCCACTTGGCACCAGTGATCCCTTTTGATTTATTTTCTCTTTTTCCTGACACTGTTTTTCTTTTATAGCTCATTTATTTGCTTATTCTAACCATTTTTGTGCTTGGGGAAATCCCAATTGTCTTTGCTTTTTAGTTCTAGTTCCTGCATCTCTTTTCAAATCTCTAACCAATTTTGCACAGGCATTCTTATTTAGTGTACCATCAAAACCATATTTCATCTTCCACTTCTTCAAAAATTTAACATTATTTTTGTTTAAACTTTTCATATACTTAGCATCAACATTTAAACAGGCATCACTCTTACACTTGCAGCAACTTGAACCCATGTTTTCCTAGATTTCTTATTTTAGGACTGTATATTTTAGGACTGCATCAAAATTATTTTTATAGGGCTTATTACAAAATGGGGCTATCTTAACGGGGATCCTAACAAAATAACAGGTAATCCTAACAAAATAATCTTAATTATTCCTACCCACCCTTAACTAAAAATAAAACCCTTAACTAAAAATAAAACCCCTGTCGACAAGGTTAAATTAAATTAAAAGAAAAAAAAGGTATTTTCATCCTACCTGAACCAGCTGAGACTCCGTTTCCCCTTTTGGTTCGGAAACCGTCCCTCAGATAGGGATCAGAGAGCGGCCGGCCTCTTTCCAACGACAAACCAGTTGGAGGGCTTTCCGTCGAGGGAATCTTAAGATGAGAAACCCTCACCTGCGCAGGTTTTTTGGTCTCTCTGTCAGTCCGATCCGTATCTTCGTAGAGGTTTCCAGTCCGAAGGACCAAAATGTCAGAAGAAAAAATTCAAGTGAGTCACATCTGCCTCAGGTGATGAAAATTTCCTTTATTAACTGCTAACCAGATTACAGCAACATGTTGGCCAAGATGATCTCAATCTGATCAGCTTGGTTACTGACATCAACTTTTATACTTTCCTGTTACTAGCCAAAATAGCTTTTGTTACATTTCTAATAGTTGACAGTTGGCTATGAAAAACATCTAGGATCACAATTTACCTCAGAAAAGAATGTTTTACCTCAAAACCACAGCTAGTGTAGAATGTTTACATCAAAACCACAGTTAGTGTAGAACATTTACCTCAAAACCACAGTGGTAGCTGGAATTTTCCAGAGCCTGCCTCAGTAAATTAACTCTTATTCAGAAGTATAGAAAACAGGTGTTATTCAAGTTCATAAGCAAACTACATCTATCATAGATAAAGCCCATCTTTAATAAACATGGTTCAATGACCTTTTCTTACCAATACTTCAGCAAATAGCATATTCATCTTGCTAGATGGGAGAAAGAGACAAATAATAATAATGTGTTTTAAAACTTTTTCTCTTAACACTACCTGCAATCAAGGTAAAAGGTTTAAGCCTGAATTATTCTCTAGCCACCAGGTATATTTCCTGAGTTTCTCTCTAGCCACCACGTATATTTTACTGGGGCATTACACAGACACACACACACACACACACACACACACACACACACACACACACACACACACACGCACACTACCTGGGTTTAGAGTCCATTCCTGCAACAGCTTCAAAGTTCCAGCTTCCCGTAAGTTCCAGCCTATTCCCTCCCCGCTAGAGAAGCTATCTTGCCTGCAGATGTTGCAGTCCGATCCCATTCCAGTCTATGCAGTTGTAAAACCGCATAGACTTCTGGGCATCTCTGTAGTCTGATGCCTTCTTCCTATCCGGACTGGTTAAATAGCAGTCCGGATTCCTGAATGCATGTGTGGAGTTCTGGGACTTGCTATCATTTTTTTTTTATTTTCGTTTTTTCCTTTCTTGTTTTTTTTTTTATTCATTTTTTTTTTGTTTTCATTTTACAGATAGGGGGGCTGCAGTCCTGCAGTCCAATAGCATGACCCCCCCCCTGGATAAATCTGTAAAAGTAACATTTAAAGCAGGAAAGCTGCAGCACCTAGAAAATATCCATCTGGAACAGGAATGAGATACAAAGCCACTGAAGTAGGAAGGCATGTATAAATATTTGGGAATTGAATGATCAGCAATAAAACACGAGCAAATGAAAACATAACTCGGTAAGGAACACATTAGAAGTCTAGAACTAATATTGAAAAACATCCCTGACATTTAGGAAGAAAGTCCAAGGTATAGACCAACACTTAGTTTTAGGTTGACTAATTGGCCTGAAAAGGTATTGGATCAGTTGGACAGGAAAACAAGAAAAATGCTTTGTTTATCAAATGATATATAAAAATCAGTGTACACCACAATTATATATTTTCGGTCTGAAGGAGGTATGGACCTCCTAAAAATGTATTACATACATAGATTTACATATATATCTGCTGACCTCACCAAATTCAAGCAGAGAAAGTTTTAAAACATGACGGGAAGTCTAAAATGACTTCCCTGCATAGCCGGCCTTAGGCATAGGCTAACTAGGTGGCCGCCTAGGGCGCCACTCTGGTAGAGGCGCTTTTCCAGTATTTATTTGGTGTACATAGACCAGGATGGGGGCACTAGATAGTGTGGTGGGAGGCGCCGTGGTGCCCTTTTGCCTAGGGCGCCAGTTGACCTTAAGCCACTCCTGCTTCCCTGCTTAGTTTAGCATAGTTGTGTCCAACCTGCGGCCCGTGGGCCGCATGCGGCCCTCAGAGCTCTTCCATGCGGCCCTCAACCTCTAACTGCAACATCGATGTACACATGCCCCAAAACACTTTTTTTGTTTTGTGTTTTTCGTTCCCATGACCTGTAATGCTAATGTCGGTGTGCACATGAGCCAAAGAACCCTTCTAGTTTTGTTTTTGAGCCAAAAAAGGGTCAGTGTGTTTACTCCATTATTTTGCGCCGAACAATCAGTGTGTGTGTTCTCGCTGAAGAGGGACTCATGCATGGATTTGCCGTTGTTGCCTTTGAAAGGGACAGCAATTTCCTGTGTTAATAGGTAAGTACTGCGTGAGTGAGTGCATGCATGAAAGCAGAATTGTGTGCGTGAAAGTAGAAGAAGAGTGTGTGTGTGTGTGTGTGTGTGTGTGTGTGTGTGTGTGTGTGTGTGTGTGTGTGTGTGTGTGTGTGTGTGTGTATGTGTATATGTGTGCATGACAGAGAGAGAGACGCATGCACAAAGAAGCTAACAATGATCAGTCTACCTACTAAACACAACCAAGTTAGCTCACAAATATATCATACATTGAGTACACTTACATTAAATTGCGGCTTTCCTGACAGGGAGGGTGTTGTATTGAACATGAACTCATCCCTCTTAACTGTATGGATTTTCAAAGAATGTCTGGATTTTTGCCTCATCTTCCAATTTGTGTCTTTTGCTTAGGAAATAAAAGTAGTCATCCAATGTAATGCAGTTCCAGGAGTAAGAATGAGACAGCAGCCTAGGGTTAAGGGGTCAGTAGTGGACTGACTATGTGGGACTGTAGCATACAAAGTTCTATTGTTTTTTCAGACAAACAAAAAAGCACCTAGTACTGTTTTTTCATTGGTGGGGTCTAAGCAGTGGTAGATTGGACAGCAGTAAGCATAGCTTTGGCAGATCATCAATACTGGCAAATCAAGTGGGCACGATGTCAATTTTTAAATGTTGGGGATTTTAGTGTGTATGTGTGTGATTATGTGTTGGAATGCTGCAACAGTAGATGATTATTAAAGACAGAGACTTAGGGACTGTGGAGAATTTGTTTCTTTGTTTCAAAACCTAATACTTGGGCACGCATGCCAGAAGTAGATTTTTTAAGACATAGCTTCTTGCCATTTACAGTGGATGGATATTTACATTTAATGGACAATGTATTAGCGTGGGCCTGTGGGGTTCTGAAGGATGCCAAGTCTACTACTGCCAATGTCTTGTAAAGTGACCTGGAAATGGATATTGGGATGTTACTGAACAAAATATAGTAAGTGGGCTTAAAAATATAGTTTAATTAAACAAAGTGCACTTTTAATTTACAGGCCATAATTTAATTTATTTCAGGTAATCCAGATACTGGTAGATTGTATACCATTAGACTTAATTAGGGAGAGCTGTCATTCTGGGGAAACAAGCAGCCCTAGTTTCAGTGGAAGCTCTGTGATTGCTTGCAGGTAGGAAGTTGCAGGATGTTGATGCAATGTGTTTTATTTATTATTTTTAATGATTTTTTCATTTCAAAGCATGGTTTTCTTTGTTGCAAAAGAAGGCAGGACTGAATGAGCCATATAATGCTTAACTTGACAATGATGGAATAGAAAGATTATAAGAGTATAATGTTTGTAGCTACAGTTGTTTCAATGGTGTCTGTGATGCATAACTATTTTTGGGCCTGTGTCCCACTTTTATTTTTCGCTTTGTCCAGATTTCTTGCTCTAAGGTTGAGAGTTATGGTTCCATACTAAATCAGAAGTTGTATTTACCTTGGAAGACTTTTCGGCATAATTATGAAAAACAGAGCCTTTTTAATATCTCTGCTTATTTCCGATATAAACTGCCATGTGACCTTGCAAATAACCTTCTTATTAAGCTACTTTACTTCTTTTGGAATTGACAGGTATGATTCATCTGTTCGGACATAAGCATAGAGTGCTAATGTGACTTTGATTTCTTGCAGCAGTCTGTGGTTTACATAATCACAATAACTTTTCTGTGCTTCTGGGTGTGTAATCAATTTAACAGTTTTAAAGATGTTTTCCAAAAATAAATAAATATATAATAAATAAATAATCCTCTCTACACTTTGAGCTATTGACAAAGTCTGGGAATTTTGTTTCTTTTTCAAAAGCGAAGGTCAGCATTACAGCTCAGTAAACTGTCAGTCTTGTGAGTAACTTCCGCACAAATTAAAATGTCTGCCAAATGGCTTTAGATTGGAGGGAAGTTTATTTTTATTTATTTAATTTTATTTTACATTTGTTTACCGGGAAAGTCCGACTGGGCACAGGTCCATTTTCAGCGAAGGCCCGGGAAGAAAAGCTCCAAAAATAACACAAAATAATATAATACAATACATGAGAGAGAGACAGCAAATTATGGATGTAGTACTTATACAATATGGCAAAGATAACATCTTGTAATAGTGCGAATCATTGAGGTACAGAATAAACTTAAAAACATTTTTTTTTACAGTTATAATTACAGCAAGGAAAATATCAATGAGTTAAGTTTTTAGGAGAAAGCTGTTTGTACATAGCTGAATATAATTTTGCAAATGGAATTCTTAGTTAAACATGCCCCTCTTCATGGGCAACTAGATTTGAGTAACCAATATTAGATCTTAGCCATCCAGCTAGGAAAGGTTAGTATGTGGATTTTCCATCTGGTTTGATGAAGGCTATGCTACTTACCCAAGAACTACATTTATGGCTATCCATCCAGCCATCGTGAGGCTGAACTACATTGTTTGATAATGAGAGGAGCTTTTTACAGAAGTTGAAGGTTTTTGTGTCAAGAACCTGTCCATAAAAAGTGGCTTGTTTATGTTGCAGTGAAAGCTGTGGTCTTTGTAGTGAGCATTCTAAGTATAACCAGTATTTTTGAGGTAGAGGAAGTCTCTTAAGGCAGGATCTTTCTTAGCCTGTAAAGCAAGCCAATGATGACATTTATAGGGGCCAGTGAGAGACAGAGGAAAGCAATAAGCTTTTAGTCTGTTTGGATAACTAAGTGAACTTAGTTCTTTGACCTTTTTTGTCAGAAATGATTGTAGTCTTTCTTTTGGCAGGGTGTTTTGCTGAGGCACATGTCAAAAGGGGCATTGCACTCAATAATGGCTATTGTAAAGGAAGAATACAAGGATTTTATGACCTCCTTGTCCCTAGATGAGATACCCTTATTAATGAAGTGGGCCATGTAAAAAGCTTTCCTTACAATGGAGACAACGTGGTGGTCAAAAGTCAGGTTTCTATCAACCAGGGTGCCCAAGTACCATACAACTTATTGCGTGCTTACAACACTGTTATTAATGTGATAATTTGTGGGGACATCACTCTCCTCAAAGGGGATGATGATGCATTTTTTTGGCATTTAGCTTGAGGCCATATTTCTGGCTCCAGTTATTTGTTTGGGTGAGACCCTTTTGTAGCGTATTCAGAATTGTTTTATTAAGTCAGTAATATGAATTCTTTACTTTATTGCAAATTTGTTGGGTTATTTTTGTGGATTATAGTATTGTAGGACTGCTGATGTTGACATTTTACGTAGTTTTACTGCTGGAATGGTTTTCCCAGTGAGAAATGCTAGTGCTGTAGTGAATATCTGTTTATTTGTTAAAAAAAAAAAAAAAAAATATATATATATATATATATATATATATATATATATATATATATATATATATATAGATATTAATTAAGATGTTAGAGTTAACTGTTAGATTAGAGAATTAGAATTAGAATGAGAATTAAAATTTTAAGGGAAATATTAGGCATTTATTACATTTATTCATTGTTCAAATGCACCTACAGTACAGCCAGGAGGTCGACTATGGTCTTCCGGAGCAACAAAAGAGTTAACTATATGATATATTTTATACGCGGCCCCAAGACCATTTCTGTTCACTCAATGTGGCCCCAGCAAGCCAAAAGGTTGGACACCCCTGGGCTATATGGTTGCATCTCTCACATGTGTTGGAATTTGTTGGGAGGAGGAGAGGGTTGTCTGTGTACATGAGGCAGTTGTAACATTGCCTCAAGATTCCCAGATTCACCAGCTGGACCGGAGAGGAGATTGACAACTGACCTTTGGACATGCTAGAATAGTGTTGGGAATTCCTTTATAATTGAAAAAAAGGGCCAATGGGGAACATGGTACTCAAGGGGAGTTTGTGAGGGAGTAGTGCTTTTAATTTTTTAGAGCTGACTTATATAATTGCTTTAGTGAGCAAGTGCCAGGTAAATTAAATGCAATGTGTTACAGGTAACTTAAATGCAAAAACGACAAACAGTAACTTTCTTTCAAGTGAAACAAGGAAATAAGTACAGTAAGCAATGCAGATATCACTAGGGATCCACAGAAGTGCTAAAAGGCCACGTTTTAGGTGGAATTAGCGTTTCAGGGAAATAAACAAACAACAAGCATACAAATAAAGCTAGATTCAGCAGGCCTGGATCTAGTCTATGCTACAGCAAACAAGGTGTACCAATTTCAGTAAGAAACAGTTAGAATATGCAGGCACTATAAGCCTCTAACCAGAAATTCCCTGCTCAGAAGGGCAGAGTCCAGCCTCTCCTCCCACAAGAGTGCAGACCGCAATCCTTCTTAACGTAAAATAACTGGCCTGAAGCCCAAGTGCTTAAACCAGAACTAATACACTTTTAGAATAACAGACACTGAGCTCTCAATCAGCAGTTCTCAACTTAGAAGCTACCTGTCCTGCCACCACAGTGCAGGCCACAAACCTTCCTAATGTAAAACAACTGGTCTGAAGCCCAAGTGCTTAATCCAAAAGACTTAGAAATGATAGCTACACTTTAATCAAGTTATTACCAGCAGTAATAAATACAACTGAATACTTTAAAGAATGCCTGGATTAGTGCTCAAGTTATACAAACAAAGCTAGATTCAGCAGGCCTGGATCTAGTCTATGCTACAGCAAACGAGGTGTACCAATTTCAGTAAGAAGCAGTTCAAATATATAGGCACTATAAGCTTTAACTAGAAATTCCCAGCTCAGAAGGACAGAGTCCAGCCTCTCCTCCAACAAGAGTGCAGAACACGAACCCTCTTAATGTAAAATAACTGGCCTCAAGCCCAAGTGCTTAAACCAGAATTAATACACTTTTAGAATAACAGACACTGAGCCCTCAGTCAGCAGTTCCCAACTTAGAAGGATGTAAGCTACCTGTTCTGCCACTACAGTGCAGACCACAAACCTTCCTAATGTAAAACTGGTCTGAAGCCCAGGTGCTTAAACTAAAAGGCTTACAATGAGTTACACCAAGCAGTAATAAATACAATTGAGTACTTTTAAGATCATGCAAAAGCAAAATAATGTAGGAAAAAACACAAATACAGTAAAAGCAGATAATTTTTTTTTTTTTTTTTTTTTTGGAAAGAGAGAAAGGAAAGAAAGAAAGGAGTAGCAGAAACTAAGCTGATTGGCCTTCTCAAATGCTCTCCCTGTACTGGGTAGAATGAGGTAATGACACTAGACTGGGAGGAGGGTCCCAGATCAAATTTACACTAGGGGCGGGCAACTGCAAAGCCACCAACTATAAAAACACTATACCAACAGGGAGGGAGAGTGGGAAACAAATAGCAGAAATGTTACTCCCAGCTGAAAAGCAGCAGTGAGCCTTTAAATGAAAGTTTTAAACAGCTAAAGGAGCCACTAGAAAAAAAGAGTTTAACTGCAACAAGTTATCATAAACAAACAACCCAACAGATGCTTAATAAGAGTGGACAATTTCCAGTTAATACCTCACACACAGTGAAACTAGCTAGAAAAAATACACAGTGCACAAAGTGCTATAAACAACAAAGAAATAAAGAACAAAATAAACAAAAAACAGGATACTTAATGTTATATATTGTAGCTCCGTGTTTGCTGAGTGTCCTTCCTTCGATCAGCTCACTGTAAAATGGCTGAACACTCACAACTGAGCTTCTTAAGTAACAGAAAGTTGAAACCTGAGACAGCTTTTAAGAAAGAAATCTCAAAAGAACCAATGAGGTGCTTAGTCTAAGCTGTAGTTTAGGAGACCTCAGTCAGCCAATGACCTCAAACAATTCTCTCTCACTGAAATGCCTGATGGCTTTGGCTAAAACAAGATGTCCCTGAATTATGTGCTCAGACACACAGCCTCCACAAACACTAGGCCCAAATACAAGCCTGACTATGGAAATGCTACAAATATCCCCACTACTTAGAACAAACTGCAGAAATGTTACTCGCAGCTGAAAAGCAGCAGTGAGCCTTTAAATGAAAGTTTTAAACAGCTAAAGTAGCCACTAGAAAAAAAGAGTTTAACTGCAACAAGTTATCATAAACAAACAACCCAACAGATGCTTAATAAGAGTGGACAATTTCCAGTTAATACCTCACACACAGTGAAACTAGCTAGAAAAAATACACAGTACACAAAGTGCTATAAACAACAAAGAAATAAAGAACAAAATAAACAAAAAACAGGATACTTAATGTTATATATTGTAGCTCCGAGTTTGCTGAGTGTCCTTCCTTCGATCAGCTCATGTGTACTGTTATCCTGTTCTGGCCCACATGGTGTATCACGGAGATGCATGCATACTACCATGATTGTGTGAACTGCATGGCTACTGGTATGACACCTGCTTGCTGTAGTGTGCACCCCAGGGAGGTATGCTTACTAACACTATTAATGTCTGAGCTGCATGCCCTCTGCTCTATCGCAGGCATGCTGCATGCCATCTGACAAATCACATGCATTGTGTGTCTGTGTGTGTCTGTGTGTGTGTGTCTGTGTGTGTGTGTCTGTATGTGTGTCTGTGTGTGTGTCTGTGTCTATTGTACTTTACAGTATTTCTTTGCATTCACAGGTGATGTTGCTGCGTTACCCTCCTGCTGCTAATCTGATGTTAGTGTCACCACAGATGCTAGCGGTGATGAACATATGCATGAGGTACAGGCAGGGTTGTCAGGGGCTGAATCTGTGCCAATGGTTACCATCCCAGCTATGTCCCCCTCTTCCCCGCACACAGTTCTGCTGCCAACACATACCGCATCACCGGTGGCAATAGAGGAAGGACAGCCAGCGTCTGTTAGCGTGGAACAGGAACGTGTGGTGGCTACAGAAGGTGTGTCTAGACACCATGGTGTCAGTGTAATGACTGCAGATGTGCCACACAGGCATGTGGCCGGTGCTGCTTGTAGGAGGACCTCTGGCAGACATGCACCTGCAAGACAGAGTGCAGCAGCTGGTATCACCAGACGCATGTTCCAGACTGTAATGGCGGCACAGGCACGTGCTGAATGGCAGAACAGAGAAGGGCAGAGGCTGCAGAGGGCTGCTATCCATACCCTAAATGACAACATCCAGGCATTGGCAAATGCTCAACAGCAGATTGCTAATGTTCTGGATAGGCGACTAGGTGAAATGGTCGGTATCCTTGACCGAGGCATGGCAATCCGCGAGCGGGAGCTGTCTGTGCTGGAATACCTGGTAGGAATGAGGCGTAGGCCATGTGGACGTAGGTCAGCAACACCACCTAGTATAGGTCGACGTGACCATGCCACCTCACATGCCCACTCCCATAGTGCCGGTAGCAGTAGCAGTGCAGCTGCTGCTGCGCTGTCAACACCAGGACACAGCAGGCCACGTGGATGTGGCCCTGGATGGTCTCAGCGGGGACACGTTTCCAGTGGACATGTGTCGTCGGACAGTAGCCACTCTGTACCTCCACCTGGTAGTGCCTGTGCAACCCCAGGCAGGCACAGGTCACGTGGCTGTGGACGAACACAGTGAGCTGTACAACCTGCACTGTACAATCTGGGGCTGTCAATTATACCCCGAGTAGGCATCACAAATGGCAGAACTGTGTACACACATACACGCACACAGCAAACACAACTGTAGGGCTCCACAACATCCACATGCATTCTGCACCGATATGTCCAGTCAACTCACCGGCCCTTACACACACACATGATGTTATCCATTGGTGTAGCCTATGCCCCTGGCAAACATATCACCCTGTGCATATGATGAAGCCTGTGCCGCATCCCTGTCATCCACACCATCGGTGCAGGGTTATGCACAAATATTCTGATGCACAGGGTGAACAGCATAGTGAGAGGTGTATGTAATACCTGTGTATGCATAGTGAGGGATGTGTATGTTGCAGTGGTTGTGTTCAGCCTATGCCCCTGGCAAACATATCACCCTGTGCATATGATGAAGCCTGTGCCGCACCCCTGTCATCCACAACATCGGTGCAGGATTATGCACAAATATTCTGATGCACAGGGTGAACAGCATAGTGAGAGGTGTGTATGCATAGTGAGGGATGTGTATGTTGCAGTGGTTGTGTGTGAATACTGAGTTGTGTATGTGACATAGGTTGTGTACTGTCGACATGCACCAGTCACACCATGTAGTGCAGGTGCAGCATGCATTGTGATGTGTTCACGGTATGTGTCTCGGTTACATCTGTAGCAGCATGTTGGTTGTGATACCCTGGTTCCCTCCTATGGTGTACTTGCATGTGCCTACAGGTAGCAGTGTTTGCAGTCCCCCACGTGTAACTGTGGAGTACACACAGGTACGTCTGGCAATATCAGCATGCTACATGTACCCTCATCCTGACTGTTGGACACACAAACATGACACAGATGTCCACACATATACTGCACCTGGCACATGTGGTCGGTGCCACAGGCTACACTGGACAGAGACGTGACATACATAGCAGGACACATTACAGGTATGGTGACATGGTGCAGGGGTTGTACACAGCGGCCTGGCCAATGATGATGTGAGGTGTCACTTGGAAGCTGGAGGCCACACTGTGCAGCAGTAGGACCCGTAACAGTACGTGAACATGGCCGCAGTCACGGGGTGTACACCACTATAACGCACACCCCATAGTTTGCAGCTGGGGACCCTTGCCTGTGTGGTCATCACCCTCACAGTACTATGCACCCACATGAAGTGTCACAGAGAAGGGACATGCACAGGTAGCCAGTATGGCTGGGACCTATGGCATCAACAGGGTTGTGCAATGCATCACCATTGCGGGTTAGTCAACACGTGGGGCCAGTGATAATTTCCCACCGTATATTAGCATACACACTCACACCAAGCACCAGACATACATACAGACACACACACACTGTGGTGACCACACGTGTATACGGACAGCCGATGTGTGTGATGCACATCAACGGCGAACGTCATGCTTCCCACACTGACGTATGTACAGTTCTCTACAATGGTGTACAGGGATGTGTAGCAACTGGGACATATTCCCCGCGATATGTGGCATCCTTGGTCACACATTCAGACACACATGGCAGTGTTGGGAATGATACACCAGCCATATGATGACACGTTTGCTGGACATGCAGCGGTATTGATTGCATTATGCGTACCAACACTATATCTGGCAAATGTGCTGCTATATACACACGGGAGGTTGTAGGTGTTACAGGTGCCATATGACATATTGTTGTTAACACCTGAAAGCTGTGTATGCATTATGTCAGCACCGTCACGTAACAGCGACATAGCATACAGTTAGCACATGGCATGATAGGATGGTGTGTGACACAACTGTGCACCACCCCCTGCACACATACATCTAGACAGGTGGTTCACCACATTATGTACACACATCCCTCCATACGTGCTGTTTGTATGTCACCGTATACAGATGTCAATGATGGGTCTGCATTGCGTCTGCATGTCGTAGTTAGGTGCAACTATGTTACGGACATCGGCCACTGCACATGCATGTTTGCTGCATGCACAGTACAGATGTCACATGTGTCTCCTGTTGCCATGTTTGTATGCATTGCTATTGTTGGACATGTGTGCTGACATACATAACACATGGACTGCGGTATGATATCACGGGTGTCACAGGCGACCAGTACAAGGGTATGTGTCCCGGTCAACACTGCTACCCCCTGTAGTGTGAGCATTCAACAGACATGGGCCCACCTTCAATTTGCATGTGTAGCATTGATTAGGCCAGTGTTATGCACGAGGTACATCAAAGGCCATGTATGTATGTGTTGTGTGTGCAGTCCATGCACACATCCACACAATCACATGTATGACGTACCCAGACATGTGTTCATTGGTGTACAGTAACAGTCAGGTGTCACAGCTGTGTAAGGGCCATGGTATGTCTTGAGCCGACCTGTTCATATATACTGGTATCATTGCAATGCATAACACCTGTTGGATCCCTGTTGGTACGTGTGTACTCTGCACAGCTGGTGTACACCGCTGTACAGCCCAGTGGTCATGTGTCACATGGTGTTGTGGGACCGTAAGGCTGTGTAGTGCTGCACCAATGACATGGTGCTGACTTGACAGCTACAGTGTACACTGCAGTGTGTACATGTGTGACCTGCACCTGTGACAGCTGTGATGGCAGCTGTGTGTGTACAGGTCACTGCATGTGTGACCACCCTGTGCGTGAGGGCAATTATACCTTACTTTGCCCTTCTGTGTGTACACTGCATCTGCATGCAAGATTGCCCTTTGCAACTGCTAAGTGTGTGAGCATGCCCAGTACGCCGTTGTGTAGATGGACACACAGTACATTCCACACTGCGCCCCTTCATGATTAGACTCTGTGTGCATGCAAGATGGCCCTTTGCAACAGCTGTGTGTGAGCATGCCCAGTACGCCATTGTGTAGATGGACACACAGTACATTCCACACTGCGCCCCTCCGTGATTAGACTCCGTGTGCATGCAAGATGGGCCTTTGCAACAGCTAAGTGTGTGAGCATGCCCAGTACGCCATTGTGTAGATGGACACACAGTACACTCCACACTGTGCCCCTCTGTGATTAGACTCCGTGTGCATGCAAGATGGCCCTTTGCAACAGCTATGTGTGTGAGCATGCCCTGTACGCCGTTGTGTAGATGGACACACAGTACATTCCAAACAGACATGTGATACTAAGCGTATGGGCATGGCCATTGACATCCTGTATAGCCATGGTGGTCATCCAGGCACCAGATGTCCAATTTCAATGTCACGATGGATGCCTACATTGAACACACTTGTTGCTCTCTCGAAGGGTGTACTGTCTGTGGCGCATCCCATATCTATTCAGTGTTGTTGTGCTCCGTAGATATTTAGTTGGCCCGTTGACAGCACTGGCGTGTTTGTGTACATCTACCTTGGGACGGTAATATGCTTTCAGACTGCTCACTCTCTAAGCATTCCCTATCGGCATCTTTGCCTTTGCGGATGATGTCACCCACCTAGAAGTATGCCTCTGGGAGTTCTGTGTTCAGTAATCTCGGTAGCGCATTCTGTAAATGCGTAATGCTGTAGTGTGTTAGAGTAGGTAGGTGTGTGTTCAACTCCCGGCCCTTCCAAGTGTGTGTGTGTGTGTGTGTGTGTGTGTGCGTGTGTGCATGTGTTTCCAGCTGCCAGGGGACACAGTAATGCTTTTTGATGCCTCACAACACATACATTCCCTATCGCTGTCTTTGCCTTTGCGGATGATGTCACCCACCTAGAAGTATGCCTCTGAGAGTGCTGTGTTCAGTAATCTCGGTAGCGCGTTCTGTAAATGCATAATGCTGTAGTGTGTTAGAGTAGGTAGGTGTGTGTTCAACTCCCGGCCCTTCCAAGTGTGTGTGTGTGTGTGTGTGTGTGTGTGTGCGTGTGTTTCCAGCTGCCGGGGGACACAGTAATGCTTTTAGATGCCTCACAACACATACATTCCCTATCGGCATCTTTGCCTTTGCGGATGATGTCACCCACCTAGAAGTATGCCTCTGAGAGTGCTGTGTTCAGTAATCTCAGTAGCACATTCTGTAAATGCGTAATGCTGTAGTGTGTTAGAGTAGGTAGGTGTGTGTTCAACTCCTGGCCCTTCCAAGTGTGTGTGTGTGTGTGTGTGTGTGTGTGTGTGTGCGTGTGTTTCCAGCTGCCTGGGGACACAGTAATGCTTTTAGATGCCTCACAACACATACATTCCCTATCGGCATCTTTGCCTTTGCAGATGATGTCACCCACCTAGAAGTATGCCTCTGGGAGTGTTGTGTTCAGTAATCCCAGTAGCATGTTCTGTAAATGCGTAATGCAGTAGTGTGTTAGAGTAGGTAGATGTATGTTCAACTCCCGGCCCTTCCAGGTGTGTGTATGTGTGTTTCCAGCTGCCTGGGGACACAGTAATGCTTTTAGATGCCTGACAACACATACATTCCCTATCGGCATCTTTGCCTTTGCGGATGATGTCACCCACCTAGAAGTATGCCTCTGAGAGTGCTGTGTTCAGTAATCTCGGTAGCGCGTTCTGTAAATGCGTAATGCTGAAGTGTGTTAGAGTAGGTAGGTGTGTGTTCAACTCCCGGCCCTTCCAAGTGTGTGTGTGTGCACGTATGTTTCCAGCTTCCTGGGGACACAGTAATGCTTTTAGATGCCTCACAACACATACATTCCCTATCGGCGTCTTTGCCTTTGTGGATGATGTCACCCACCTAGAAGTATGCCTCTGGGAGTGCTGTGTTCAGTAGTCGCGGTAGCGCATTCTGTAAATGCGTCATGCTGTAGTGTGATATGGTAGTTAGGTGTAGGTTCGATTCCCAGGCCTGCCAGATGTGTGTGTGTGTGTGTGTGTGTGTGTGTGTGTGCATGCTCTCGTCTGCCTGGGGACTCAGGTTATGCTTTTAGATGCTTCGCAACACAGCTGTATCCTGCTGCCGTCTTTGTCTTTGCGGATGTTGACACGCACCTAGTAGAATGCCTGTGTGTCTGCTGTGTTTAGTAGTCTCGGTAGCGTGTTCTGTAAATGCATCATGCTATAGTGTGATAGGGTAGTCATGTGTAGGTTCGATTACCAGCCCTGCCACATGTGTGTGTGTGTATGTCTGTATCTCTCTCTCTATATATATATATATATATATATATATATATATATATATATATAAAATCTATTTTCTGCCCATAACCCTGCTCTTGCATGGACAGCTGACTGTTTCATGTATCGCATATGTGCATAGCTTTCACATACCAATGGGGTATGTTGCAACTCCCAACATTGTCCATGCAACGTCCGTGTTACGGGCAGTGTTACACGCCCTTACAGGCGTTTGCTGTATATCTTGGCAGACATCTATCCTTGCTGTACTCTCACTGTACTTGTACACGCCGGAGGCTTCATGTATCATCGCCTAGTTTTGATGTGTGTATGTCTATTTGTGCTGTGTGCATGGCTGTGGGAATGTCCCAGTATCATAATTTGTAAAGGTGACAGCCCTAAAGGTTCTTCATGTAGACTGCTGTGTCATTTGACATGTCAGCACATACCTATGGACAGTACTGCACGTCCTACATGCATACATACATCCTAATACGTCCTAATGCGCTGCAGCATTTCATACCTTCTGTGTTATCTTGCAGTCGATATTGCTGTTTCCTCACACATGTATCTGTTTCTGTTCATACCACTCCACCTTCTAGAGCAAGTTGCTGGACAAGGCCTTATCTGATAGTGGGACACATAGGGGCAATATTGACATGTTGCTCTTACAAACGTAAATAGTTGACACAATAATAGGTTTTGCATTAGTATGGCTTTTCTGTCGGATTTGGTGTCTTACACACATGTTTGTCATTATTTCATGTCCTCAGTTATCATGGAAGTGCCAGAATGTTACTGTTACGTGGAACACACCAAACATATGAGGCAGAACTCTGCACATTCATCGTAAATCTGTACAGTTGCAGAGTATGTGTCTGTAACAAAATATCAACTTTCTGACACCAATACACACACTGTATGGCGGCATCACAGGCCACATGCCATTACATTTATATTGCAGGACACACCCACCCAGACAGTTGTATTCCTCACACAAGCCAACAGCTGCTTATCCACACTAATTGGTCTATCATGTACTGTATGTGTGCGCCGGTATTTGCACTTTCCGTCAGTGGCAGAGCTCACGTACATGTCTGGGGGACTGGACATTGTTACGGTGACACTGCATGACACCCTGAGGGACACATTATGTTTGTGTCTATTAACCTTCCACATTGACATTCACAGGGCATACGTTGTCATTCACATTTGTCGGTGTACATGCGTGTGACTTGTACATGTTTTCTCATTTGTCCTGATGTCTTTCTTCTCACCTGTCCACCTAGTATCACTAGTTCTGTACATGTATTTTGGACAGGTTACCTTCATACCCCTAACCTGTACACATTATGGGTAAACGCCCTGACATTTGACCTTGTTATATTTGTCATAGTGATGTGCCTTTCTGGTAAATTGCTGGCAAGGCATTACGGACTGTGCGGTAGATAATAGTGACTGACATTTCCATTACATGATTAGTAACACTCATAACATCCGTATTCATGGGTACGCCAGTATTCTCACAACGTTCTGACTTTGTCTGGGGTATATCTAATATAGTCCCTATTTGTATTTCTTGTACTATGCCTTAGTGCAGCTGTGTTATTCTGACAGTTTGCCAGTTATGGGTACCATCTTGGTCGTACTCATGTCCATCCATGATAATCGCCTACATGACACTGATATAGGGCCCTACATATTGCCAAAATGGTTTACGCAATATCCATTGGATGGTTTGCCCCATTATTGAGAATATAGGCGTGTGCTATACCCACATCACTCCCACAGGGCGGGCCTACGAAATCCCTGCCAAACAACACCTAGGCCCATTTCTGCATACCCATGATTCCCATACCTGACAACCCTCTACAGTACCCATTACACATGTTTAATGTGTGCGTTACTGAAGTGTGAAGACACTTATATGCACTCCCCACTCTCCGGATATCAGTTCGTACGTCATACATTCTATCGACACATGTGTCATCACCCTTGCACCTGATACTGTTCCATGTACAGCTATTTCGTATTTGCTGCGGTCACTTCTTTTGCGTCAATGTCGGTTGACACTACGTATTTCAATTTATGGAGTCCTGCAATGGACACCTATCTGCATGTTTAAAGTGTAGAACTTGCTGGACTGTCACTTTCTGGCCAATGTTTTTGAATGCTGTGGTTTATTCACCTTTCCTGCATGTCTGTCTACCCATATTAAATTATAAAGTCGCCTATTTATGTACATATGTCATATCTATGGGACATAAGTCTGTTGTGTATACATATATACATGTACAATCCTCATTTCATAACTTGCTTTGGTTTACATCTGTGGATTATGTGTATACACATATATCTATATCCATACCATACCTTTCCACTATACAGATTGTCGCAGAGTGTACAGCTGCTTGCCCCTTTATCTTCGCTGTGTTTTACATAAACCTGTGTCTATCTGGCAATGTAGTGGCATTTCATTTGAGACTTACGGTGGGGATTTCTGGCAAGCAGTTCAGGTTACGACTGCATACCCTTCAGAGAATCCATGCTACTGACACACCCGTTATTCTATCCACTTTCTATGTTTGTTCTGGTACATATCTGGGGTTTGTCCCTATTTGTACCGGTAGTTTGCATGGCTTCATCCGGTTTCATACTTTACGAGGTTAACGGGTTTGAGCCATGTATAACTAACGTGGGGGAAACAGCATTCATTTACTATGCTGTGAGCGGATCACACACGCACAGGCGCACTTGCATTTCCTTATTGTGGGTTACACGCGGGCGCGCATACATATCCTTATTGTGGGTTACACATGTTTACTAAGTCTTTGTGCTTACGTGGGCTTTATTACTTGTGACAGTACCAGTAATTATCTGGAATCCCATTAACGGACGTTTGCGAAACACACGTTCACCTTTACATATTTAACTGTCTGTACAGCACAGACGCATTCATTACACTTTCACATTATATGTGCTGTAGTCGTTGTTCAACCGGGACTGCATTCATGTTGGCCGGATGCTGTAACCAGTATACGTTTGGTGTTCTGACTCATTTATATGCATACCCATAGTACATAGCTACATTAACATATGCCTCACCACTTCACTTACGTCACAGGCATCCATTCTCCTGCTGGGAAAAATGTGGTACTACATGTTACACATTCCCTATTCCCTACTGCTCTGGACCCAAGCTGCATATTTCATCACTGCAGGGATATTCAGAACACAAAGGCTTATATTCCTGACACAAACAGGTCTTTAATTGTCAGGGTGTTCATGTGGTGATCTGAGTTTAGGCTTTAGGCTTGTCCGACTGGTGAATGGAACTGCCTGACCATGTTCAAATGTCAGACAAAGCACATGCACATGGATAGGGATTGTCCATTTTAAACATTTAATCTGTTTACAGACACAGGTGTTTGGGCACCTGTCAGCAGCTTATGATGTTGGCAATACATAATATGGGTGGGGTGGTTACGATACATAATCCACGGTGAGTGGTGTTCCCATTCACATTTGACTATTTCCTGTATTCATTCTTACGAGGGTTATTATTTTGCACATGACGTAACTATGAATTAACTATGGGTATGCAGTAGTACAGTCAACATATGTGACGGTTTGTTACAGTATATATGTACGGACCTCTGTAATACTGGGGACTACCCCACATCCTTCACAACATTTTCTGCTTATGTACATACTATTATTCAGTGAATTTTCGAAGCTTGTGAGAGCAGTAATTACATCTGTCCCTATTTGTCCTCCCATCCTTTTAGGCTTTGTCCAGGTTTTGTTGCTGTAATAGGTTGAGAGGTGGTGTCGGTATATGATTGAGTTGAATATATACTGTCGATAATTCAGTGGGGAGTAGGGTTACCACTTGTTCCTCTTTGTGAGGGGAGGTCCCACTTTGGACAGTTGTGTTCTGCAATGACACCTAAGACATGGCAAATGTCCTGTGATTTTAAGACAATAATATATTTCTTATTTTCTGTACTGGTTGCATGATACAGGTATTTTGTATCTGGTACACATAACTATTATTTGGGATAGCATAAGCTATTCAAATACTATGGCATAAGCTTTTATCTTGGCATACACGTGTAATTCTGTCCACTGGCCGGGGGTATTTTTATCCTGCAAATTCTCACATTTCTACAAGGGATGTCCCACTTTGGCCATCTGAACAGGTGGCAACCCTAGTGGGGTGACCTGCATGGTGGACAGCTGTTCCATCCTGCGTAGTATGAATTGCATGTCTGTGTAGAAACTGAACAGTACCGTGACTACACATACATGTTTTGTCCAGATGTGTACAGTAATGGACACCGTGGCGTGTAAACAACTCTGAGGTTTCAACAGGTTACTTATCCCACGTGGGATGTACACACATTTTGCCGTAACATTAACACACGGGCATTTGGATTTACGTACCTGTGATGGGATGTTTACAATTGTGGGATACATATTTGCAATCCGGACACTGCCTAGGATGATACTTCCTACTACATATGGGGAATACTCGCTATGTGCAGGTGTACGGATGCGCAAGGCTGGTAGCTGGATTTGGTGGACATTCGGACATGGGTGCGGGTTATGTGCTATACTGGGGTTGTTGGGTATTGCATTTGCATGCATGGGATCTACTTTTGGATATCCCGGTTCCGCATATAGCATCCTATGTGTATGTGACGGTTACGTTCCTGTTCATGTGTATAGCACATTTTAATATACATATGTTTGTGTGTGTTTGGTATACAATTTGGACTGTCAGGTTTCTTTACGGTTGTTATATAGCCACAACTGCCCTGCTGTGTACTATCACTACCACTGTGGGATTGCTGGTGACCATAGCCATGGGGCTAGACGTGTGTATTGGCAGCGCGCTGACATGATGCGCTTCACTTCCACTGGGTATAACTTCTGACAGTGCAGTACATTACGGACACACGATTTTAAATATCATTTGTTCCATGGACGGAAGCTTATATTATGTTGCGTGCATTTCTGTTTGGTTCTCCATTTTGTGTGGCCGGGAACTGTCTTGCATGCTTTGCATATGTTTCATTATCCACGGACACTGATAGGTGCGATTACTATTGCAGGCAGGCTATAATATTCATCAGTTTTGGTTGCTCATCGTCAGCCAACATTGACACGCCTCCGGGCGCAGCTTAGTAATGCCCCATGCACTCGCGCACGTGTCCTATGCACGTGGATGTGGTAGCGGTGCACCTTCATTAATATGCATATGGCGCTACTACACAATTTATATGCTGCACGGCCGGCGCAGGCCTTACACCGGCCTTGCGCCGAGCTTCATGAATCTGGGGGATTATTTTTTTTTTATTGTAAACTTTTCCATATCTGGCTGCCTTTGCCTGTATTTCTCTTCAAATATCTTTGGGGCTGCCTTCTTTATGTTGATTAATTTGGCTTTCTCCTTTGCATAAATATTGCACCATATCAAATCTCTCTTTCTTTCCCATGTCGATATTTCTTTTTTATACTTTTCAAATATCTCTTGGTTTTGTTGTTTATATTTTCGCAATTCCTCAGATGCTTCTTTTTCCAAACAGATCTATATACTGTTTTTCACAAATCTGTTGTATTAATGAACAAAAATTTTCATTTGATGCTTCTAACAATTTTTCTTGTGGAAGTATTTTTCTTTCCTCTAATTTCTGTCTTCATTATTTTGTATATCTTGTGTCTAGAAATTCTGGCCTTTTTGCATAACACTAACAATACATACTTTACTTCTTATCCTCAATAGTCCACTCTGTCATCTTTATGGCTCTTCTTTTGCCTATCAGTTTTTGCGATTTTTGTGGACTGCTACTTCCTTCTACAATGGTGGGGGGGGGCATCCTCCCCCTGGGCCTGGCCCCATTGTAGTAATGTTTCTGTATTTTGAGGATTCTACATTGTCATCTTTTCCAGTCTTGGCACCTGTGCACCTACCATGGTTGGGCACTTTTTTATCCTGGGTCTTGTGCACCCAGCTATCTTTTTTAGTTTTTGACCTACTTCTGTCCATGATATTTGCTATATAAATACAGTCTATATATCAGTGTTGCCTTGGTGAGATTTTGTGAAAACAGGGTTCACCTCATGAAGGTACTCACCAAGACTTGAAGATGAATTCAGTTTCAGCACTACTACTCTCCTTTGCTTGCTGACTTTTCATCTCTCCATTCGGACCATGGTTTGACCTGGGCAAATGAGATGCTTAATTTGGAGGTGAGTTCTGCTAATAGAATCTCTCTCTTCTGGACCAAGTCAGTTGTAGCATGTAGTTAGTTCTTTTTTCCAGTTAATGAACATCAAAAAGATTGAATACCTTCTTACTAATAAAGGCCTTGGTACTTTTGGTCATAACCCAGCTACTGCAATTCATTGCACCTGACAGTGAGAACATTGGCTTCAATTTTCATTTTTTTTTCACAATATAAACAATTTATTAAAATAATTCTTCAAAGATAAATCAGATACATTAAGAACAGAGAGGAATAACTATGTACAAGTACACTGTCTGAACAATATCTGCACCGAAAGGTATGTAAAACCAATAACCAAAGAATTTCATTAATTAAATAAGCTAGAAGTTAATTATGTTATTCATACTGCTATTCAACAATAATCGCCAGAGTCTAATAACCAGCTTTGACTTTAATGACAGCATTTTGGCCAGATGGATGTAGATTAAGACAAAGGACCAAGTGCCTCCTACCTGTTCTTAAGAGCCACTTTTGTATGTCATTCCATGATAGGTTTCCTGGATCCTTCCATTTACTGACAATATAAGCTCTACTTATAATAGCAACTCGCATGAACCACTGTCTATATATCAGCCCCATAGGGGTCACCACACTTGTTAGGTGACCCACCTGTAACTCTGGGAGCTATAAAAGATGCACTCCTAGATCCTGAGATTGACACTCTGAATGCTTTAGCCACAGTGAGCAGCAGTCAGACATTGTCATACGTAATGCTAGGAGTCTGGAGAATCTCTCCATAAGCTGTACACTTTTTTCTATGCAGATAGCAGCACTGGATACTATCAGCCAGAGACAACCCCCCCCCCTTGAAGAAATAAAATCTTTTTCTCGTAGTAAGGCTGTTTATTGATGACCCAAATCTCTGCAATAAACTTTTTCTCTTGTTGATTATCCAAGCTAATGCTCAGTGTTCTATGTCATTCTAAGCCTTGGTCCTAGATAGCTTACTGGATGTTCATAACATTAGTTGCTATAGAAAAGAAGCCTGGTTTGGGGGCTTTCATCCCCCTGGAGATCCTTAACTGGTCTGAGAGACTGAGAAAAATTCAAATGTTAACCACTCCATGAATTTAGATCTCTGTAGGGCATATTTTAGGCATAAAAATTGCCCAAAATCTTACTTATCCAGATTTCACTGCTGTTGAATGCTATGAAAGTCAGTCAGCACTCTGTGCTCAAAAAATGAAATAGTAATATCATGCAATTAAGTTATCTCCTTATTGGGCCACCCTACAAATTTTATGGGCTGCTCATCTACTATGAGGTAAGGAAAACACAAATGGAAACATCTGTGCCCAAACTGAAGATGGAGAAATAAACCTACATAATGTCTTAAGTGTTTTAAAATTTGGAAGATAGTAGGCCAGTTATGGCATTTTTTAAGTAAACCTCTAATATATTAATTCAGTGCTCATGCCACGTGCAAGTTCAATATCCAACCTTTGAGTAATGCTCAGCTTGGTAACTCTTCCTTCTTTAGGCAGAACAGAACACTCAGTGTAAAGTCCAGAATATGATAACCCCAATGAGAGATGCCTAATTCCATATCATAGGTAGATGCTGAGACCACTGCTCTGGTGACTTTAGATCTTTTGCCATCCCATATGAATTAATTAAGAACAGCTGATATTCTGTCCATAAGGGGATGGCTAGCTGTGGGTCTCTGCCTAAATACTTGAATCAGCTGTGACGCTGCAAACATTTTAACCTCCAATATCCTTCTCAATAATGATAATTTTATCCACTGCTAGCCATGTACTTCCACATATAGTTTATCTCTTTTAGGGGATAATTTATTAAGGAGCATAATGTTAGGGCCTGGATGACTCCGAATGCCTAAATATGTAATAATTGAATAGGCCAGCTGACAAGAGATTTGTAGGGCTGCTCAATTTCCATATCTTTGATGCATAACTGACCAAGCAAACTATAGTTTAGTTTTGTTCATCTTTAAACCAGATAGTTCTGCCAACTTCATTAACAACTGGTCCAGCTTTGGAAGACCATGACATGAGTTTTGGGAAAGAACCATACAACTGTCTACAAATAAAAGTGATATTGTCTCTACCTTAAAGAGATCCAACCTTTCAAGCTATGGTCAGACATAAACAACCTATTGAGCAGTTCAGTTGCTAATATAAATAGTGTAGGAGACACGGGACAATATTGTTGGGTACCCTTCTGCAGATTAAATCCAGGTGATAAACACCTAATGGTTAATACTCTTGCACTCAGCTTGTGATATAGTGCTTGGATAATCTTTATAAGTTCTACAGGAAACTCTACATGCCAAATAACTTCCTACAAGTAGTTTCACTGTATTGAATGATCAAAAATCAGTTTGGTGTGCAAGGTCCTGCAAATAGGCATGTACTATCCTTAGAATGTCCACACTACTTCTACCCTGAGCAAATCCTGTTTGAAATGGAAGAATGAGCTTTGGAACAATCCTTTTAATTCTATCTGACAGGTACTTTGCATAAAGTTTACTATCTGAATTCATAAGAAAAAAATTAGTCTATAGTTGCTTACCTTTGAGGAGGTCTTTACTTACCTTGGGTTGTACTGTGTTGACTGAAGTTTGGGAAGAGAGACTTATCCGCCCTGATTTTGAAACTCTACAAACATCTCTGTCAGCCCTCTGAACATTAAATCCTTCAGCCAAACATATATCACTATGTGAAGGCTATGTGGACTGAGGGCCTTCCCTTTGGGTGAGTGGAATATTGCCTTGTCTACCTCTTCCTTAGTTATCAGCTCTCTGAGCTTTTCATATTCCTCATTAGGAAGTTTAGTCCAATCTATATACTGAAATAACTTGGTGACATTATTACATAATGCTGAGTTACTCCTGCCCTGTGTATAAACACTCTCATAGTAACTCTTAAAGGCTACATTGATGTCATTGCTGGAAACAATTAGGTTATTATGGAAGGTAAAGTGAATTTTCATAATACACATGTGCGTTCTTCTGCAACATAGTCTATGTGCCAGTAATGCACTGGGCTTGTTGCCATTTGCCCAGGAATGGAGAGATTCCATCAGATAGAGATTAGCTCTATTCTTGTGCATGATATTTAGTGCCCTCAGGACCTTTTTGTATATTCAAGGTTTGTTTGAATCCTTAAGCCTGTTGATCCTACATTCATCCCAAGCTATTCTTACTGCTTTTCTAAGTTTCCTATCATCTCACCCCACTTAGATAGGAGCTTAGATTTTGCCCATTTGCAAACCTCTTTAAGCTCTGTCTTAACTGATTCCCTCCTTACCACTGGGGGTATCAGATCCAAAGGATTCTCCTCTAAGTAGTTGTTCACAGTATTATATACCCCAGCCTTCATGTGCTTATCTTTTAATATTACCCATCCTCCAATGTCAACAGTTCCCTAGATCATTGGTTGTGATGGTGTGCTGTATTTTTAACTGTGTTTAATCATTCTCGAGCACTTACTGCAGCATTATATTTCAGATTGTTTAGGCTGCACACTGAAGTGAAGGCATACCATAGCATCACAACATGGCCAAAAATAAAGGTAAAGGAAGTAAAAATCAATGACGAGGTAAGAATGAAAGCAAGTCTGAGAAGGCAGAACTTGTTTTTAAAGAAGATAGAGAAGAATATGTGCAGATGATTAAAATGCCTGGAAATGGCAAATTAGAAGCAATGTACTTTGATGGATTGAAAAGACTCTGTCACATCAGAGGAAAACTAAGAAAAAAGGTTTGGATAAACACACCAGATATTGTATTGGTTGGATTAAGAGAGTATCAGGACAACAAAGTTGATGTTATTCTTAAATATAATGCAGATGAAGCCAGAAGCTTAAAATCATATGGTGAACTTCCACAGCACACCAAAATTAGTGAAGCTGACTCATTTGGTCAGGAGATGATTGGCATAATGATTAAAGTTTTTACCTCATAGATATAGATACACGGTAGAAGTTTTGATTCTAACCTCAGATTATTGGCTAGGCTTAAAATGACCCTTCAAGTAGTTAGGCCAGTATTCACCTATGAGCCTATAAAATGGCTTCATTTCTCCTGACTGGTCGTCTCCAATACTATAACATTGTGATCTGTAAGAGGTGCTCTAATAATACCAGAAACCGTAACACACCCCATGAGTTCTTGAGAGTTTAAAAAATAGTCAATACAACTAGCACAGGGGCCATCTGGTGTGATGAACATGTATATATGTCTCTAGAGTTTAATAGACACCAAGCATGCACCGATCTTTCTGTCGTGGTATAGCCTTATCCTTTACAGAGTCATTAGTAACAATGAGGTCATCTACAATAATTACTCTCAGAGAGTTTTCCCTGACCACTATCACCTTCTCAAAAATGTCAGCAAAGAACTCTGGTTTATCTTCTTTAAGGCCATATATTGAAGTGATAGCATCCCCTCAGAAGTTTGGAACAATCCCATTATCCAACATCTCATGTGATCCTTGTATTTGTAAAGTAACCCCCATTCGAAGCTTGCCTTAACAGCAATAAATACTCTTGTTTTGGCCAATATAGTTACGCTGTGGAAGAAAGGCCCATCCCAAAGCATTCTAAGCACCTAGCTATGGAAACTAATGAGATCTGTTTTCATTTTAATAATCCAGTCATTTAGCTTCCTATACCTGAAAGGGCAAGAAATACCCTAGGCATTAATAGAAGAAATGGGGAACAGTCTATATATATAGAGAGAGAAAGACAGAATGAAAATAATGAACATTTTTTTATCTGTAACACAACTCAACTACTGAAAGTATTACAAATCAATGTGCAATGTAGTAAGAGCAACAAACAATTACAAAAACAGGTAATACAATAATTATAGGTGCTCATCTCTTGAATAAAGGAGAAACATGATTAGAGTTCAGGTGTTATTAGTGTCTAATATTGACAATTACTTATTCACTTGAAACCAATCACACACCCAACTTAGTGTCCATACAAGACAAGCCTGTCACACTGTCAGACAGATGTAGTAAGCCACTTTGCCCTGTAGCTTACCCTTGGTTAACCATGTAGCTTACCTTTAGTTAGCCCTTAGTTAACCATGCAGCTTACCCTTAGTTAACCATGCAGCTTACCCTTAGTTAACCACACCTTTCTGTTTGACCTGTGTTGAACTTGGAGTTGGCCTAGTTATAAACCTTTCTGTCTCTTCCTGAGGATGCATATTAGCTAGCACAGATGTTTCTTCAGTAGTATCATCTGCTCCGTCAGGCAGTAATCCACTGTCATCCATCTTGTCTGTTTCCATTAACAGGGTAAAGCTGTTGAATTTAAGGCTATCCACAGAGGAAAAGCTACTTGGCCAAGGATTTCTCTACCCTTGGTAAATCTTTCTCAGGCTGACTATTCCATTCCTGTGCTTTGGAGTCATTTTTGTTAAGTATCATAGCCCCAGGCATCATGACCGCTGCATATATCCCTTAGGCTGTAGTTTTCTTAGTGCATTGAGTTAGTGGGTCTGCCTGTTCTGGGATCCATCTGCCCAATTTTTAGGTGGACCTCCACCAGTCAACAGTTTATCATTGTCAGCTGTGGCTGGAAACAGTTTAAAACTCATAAAGGAATGAGCCTCTGCTGGAGTAACGAAAGTAATTTCTTGCCCTTTCCATTTAATCTGCATGATAGCCAGGAAGTTCAATCTGAATGCCACTCCATTGACATAACACAAGGATCTCACATCACCAAAGCCTTTCTAACTTTCAATGTCTTTGGAGCAAAATCCTAATGCAGGGTGACATACAACTCCAAGAGGAGAAAGGGCTTTCCCTCCTTGGTTTGCCGTAATGACCTGAGTTTGTTCAAGTCACACATTAGTATAAACACTAGCTGCTGTGGGGCCTCACTAGGTGAGCATGGTGGTTGAAAGGCTCTGTGAGACATGTCTATTTTTATAGTGTATGCAGGGTCCAGGTTGAGGGCATTTATTAAAGCACACTGCAAGAAAGCACACCTGCCCCATTCTCCCTTCCTTTTGGCAAGTCTAGTAAGTGAAATTACTCCCTCAACACTGGTCTTCCATGTTTAAAATTCATCCCTCTATGTGCTGAAATCAGGTTGCATGTAAGGTTAAATCATCTCTCATCAGTCCTGAACTTTAGTGGCTTGCATACTGAGCATCAATTCCAGAAAGCCTGTCTTTGCTATGCAGTTTTCTAAAACCATTTTGAGGGCAGCATTTTCATACACGATTTGTGTAGTGTCATAGAGGATACTCACCGCAACGTTGGTTAAATTATCTACCATTATGTCCAGTTCACCAATAGAAACATCTGCAGAAGTTGCTTGACTGTCCATGGTGATAAACATTCATTCATAGGCCCCATTCATAGGCATTCAAGTTAATAAAATACTCACAGCTATAATTCTATAAGCTTAAGGAAAGAAGGAAGGAAAAAAAAAAGAAAATGTGAGTAAGCAAGCAAAGCTAAAACAAAATGCTGCTCATGCATCTTAGGTAGCCCCCCCCACACACACACACACACATACCTCCACACACACACACACACAAACACACACACACACACACACACACACACACACACACACACACACACACAGAGACCTCACACACACACACACACACACACACACACACACACACACACACACACACACACACACACACACACACACACACAAACACAGACCTCCCCCCCACACATACACACAAACACAGACCCTCTCACACACACACACACACACACACACACACACACACACACACACACACACACACACAAACACAGACCTCCCCCACACACACACACACACACACATACATTGGCTTCAATTATTACTGAATTCTACCGTGAGATTACTGATTGTATTGCCATGGTGGTCTTACATGGTATCATGTTTCCTTTTCTTCAGCAGCTTCTATAGCTTCCTATTAAGTTTCAATTTTTTCCCGGTTTTATTTCTAATTTATGCAGTATTACATGTTCTATTGTATGCTTATCTGAAGGAGCTGTCAAAACCTTCCTTCCCTACTAGAGTTATTCATTCTGCATTGCTTGATGTCCCAGTGAATGACTGGATTAAGTTGAGCCCCCACATCTTTTCAGTGTCAGATGCTAAATTTAAGAAAATCCTACATATGCCTTCCACTCTAGATTGAAAACATAACTGTTTAGTTAATTTTCTGGAGGTCCATGACCTTATGGTTAGGTTCATAGATTAGTACAAAACTAACTGCCCTTGCAAGCCATTTTAAGCATAGCCAGTTATCCACTGTGAGACTCAAATGCTGTATCATGTGTTTGTAAGGGAAACACCTTAACCATTAGGCCACCCTCCCAACCAAGCTTTATTTTGTTTTATTTTATTTTATTTTATACTATCATGAATATTTGGTTACCTTTATGCTTTATGTATATATTTTTTCATAATTCTTTCACATTTCATTTATTTATTAATTGATTTTTTTATAGTTAGAGATTTTGGAGAAGACACTAATTATTGATTGAATAATGAGTATCTTCATTTTATGTTAAAGTTTATTACCTTGACCCAGGAAGATACTGCTGTTATTCCTTTAGTCCATTTCAGCCATCATGCTAAGATGTACCAGGTCTACAATGTACACAGTATTCAGTTATAGTAATAACTAGATGTAGCCACCTATAAAATTATCCAGAATTCTGTTCAGCACTAAAAAACATTCTACACAACCATGTTCCCACTCGGTCACTGCGATCTAGTGACCAAAATTCCTGTCTGTCTACAAACCTGTCAGATCTGCTGGGCATTGTCTGTTCTTGAACAAGGTTGCTAAGGCCTAGAACTCCTTAACTGTATCCACCAGATCTATACCCGCCCTACCATCTTTCAAAACCACTCTAAAAGGCTTCCTAGCTAAAATCTGGCTCTGTTCTTGCTCAGATGCAGAATAAACTATATCCCTAAATGTGAACAGGTATCTTTTTATTCCTTATACTTCCTTACTCTCCCTTCTTCACTTACTTCCTTACTTCTATCAAATACTATTCCCTGACTTTCTCTCTAAATATATCATAAGCCTGTTTTCCCTCACCTCATATTGCAGTTCCTGTTTGTATTAGACTAACTTATATTTAATTTTTCTACAAACTGTCTAAAATTTCTCTAAATATTAAATGATTGTCATATACCTTGTATCGATTTTTAAACAATGTTTTTATATTATGTCTAATTTGTTATAATTATTTATACTGCAGATGTTTTGTTTTATTTTTGAAGACAGTGAAATTATTGTTCTTCAAATGTTTTGTGATAATTTGATACTTTTCTTCCTGGGCCTCCGCTGAAAATGGGCTTCTACTCAAACTTTTCTGGTAATCAAATGTCAATAAAATAAAACATAAAGCTTATGCGCACCCATTTGTCTCCAGATCCGCTCTCCACATTCATATTGTATACTATGTCAGCAGTAGAGTGTTTCCATGTCTTGTGTAATCAAATCAAACTAATATACTTATACTGACTTTGCATACCTATGGCAAGGCTGCAATATGTGCTCACCATCTTATGCAACACTAAATGTCTTCTTTGGGTACTGTACTTTGATACCAGTGAGGCTGTGCCGATCTATATATCCACAGTGTCGGAGCTGTGAAGGTTATCATTATTTTGGAAACTTACAGCCAATGAGCTCTAACACTACATGGATAATTCTGTAATTAACTTCTAAAAACAATGAAGATATGAAGTAAAATAGTTCCTGTAAATAAATAAAGCAAGTTCAAACTCAAGTATGTATGGGAAAGAAAATCCAAAGAGTTAGAGGTCATAGGATCACAGGAAATGCAGGGCAACTGAGCCAAAAGACCATTTATGCTTTACCAATACTCATCCTCATGCTGTACCCCCCCACCAGAGAAAAGTAAGGCAGGTCAATACCAGATTAAATTCATGGGTAACCATTCCAATCATAAAGGTTTAATTTGAAGAATGCTAGCGAACACATATTACTTAAAAGAGATGTGTGTTTCAGAGGTGGGATAAGCAGTGGGGTAATAAATTTGTCTTTCCAGCTCATTTTATTTATATGCTGGTGGAGATTCAAACCCCTAGTTCTGGTATTGGTAAGGCTATTGTGTGTGTGGAGATAGAAGGGATAAAATAGAATGTTGTCCCTAATGGCACAAAATGCAAGGCATAGATCACCCTGCAAGAGACTATAAGAAATCAGGGAAATAGTAACTCAGAAACTTTAGGTCAACATTCTTCTTGGTTATGTTCATCTGGTGTCTTTTTAGTTACCTAATATGTCTAGAAAGGTACACCCTAAAGATGGCATGGTTCTCAATAACTGGTCTAATTGGTGCTGCATACAGAGGGAACTTTTTTGGACTAGGATAATATGCCTTTAGATATTACTTGTGCTAACAAGGAGGATTTTATGAATGCTGTTGATACATGGTAGTTGAAGAAGGAATTATCAATGCAGGTTCCAAGATCCCTCACTCCATTATCATTTTGTAATTGGATAATAGCTATATTGGATGTTGAGAAAGAGAGAGAGAGGGAGAGACAAAAGTTCATCAGATGTGATAGTACTACACTTTTTCACATGTAATACATGGAGAAGGATGATATCTGAAGCACTGCACTGAAGGTATATCATTTCTTTTCCATCAGTAGCTACTCAGCAGATATCCACATGCCCATTACTATAATATATTCAGTCTCTACAGCCATATGTGATGCATTGATTAAAGCACTAAACTAACAAATAAAGGACGGCATCCCATATGACAAAATGGTCCACTCACCTGAAACAGGGGCATTGTTATTTTTGTGTATAGTTTTAAGGTCAATGAGGTTGCTACAGTGACATGTATATGCAGTGGCATACGGAAATTGCAGTGAAATCAGTTTCCCTTATGTGTTACTTATTACGCTTCTAGATGTGAAATGCTGTTTTATTAGAGTAATTAAATATCTGACATAACTGAAGAAATATATTTGTAGAAGTGGCAGAATATATTTGCTGCTTTGAGTCTCTGTGTTTATAACTACAGAAGAATAATTTTTAGTGGAAAGGTAGTTCAACTGTACTTTCTTTTAATTCTTGTGTTTCAGGGAAATTTTGAAGAAAAACCTTTAGGTTTATTAATTTTTTATCCATCATGGCAAGTGGATTACCTGAAAAGATGTAGATGCTTATGTTACAGAGATGAAAATTATCAGTAAAGACTGAATTTAACGAGTTTTATAATTCTCTAATACTGAGGAGAATAATTTTGGATTTAAGAAATGAAACAAGAGGCTGATTTTTAAGGGAAACAGACTTGACCTCATCAAAGCAGTAGATATGTGTAGAGCAAATTAAATTAATACAGCACGGATAAAAGAATACATGAGAAAATGAGTGTATATACAATACAATGTGATCAAATAATACATTAACATGGGAAATAAAGTCTGAGTTTGTTATAAACAGAACAAATATGCAAAACAGAGCTATACTAGGCTCTTATCAATGCCAGAGAAAATCCTGTATCATTCTAAGGCTCGGAGTAAACATAACTAAAAAAATGACAGTTAGTGCTGCCTAGCTCTTACTCAAAGATGCAGGATTTGTCATTGAAATACAACACTTTCTAAAATATATAAAGTTAAAAAACAAGTGAGTTCAAAAGTATGTGCATGTTGTTGAAAAGAAATTTATGAAAATGCAGAGTGCCAACACAACTAATTAGTACTGTTGAAGTAAAATTACTTGATTCTGTGAAATGTAAAAAAATGCATCAAAGACAGTGAGGCAGAGAGTATAAGCTAGATTGTATGAAAGAAACATTGATAATTAGTGGAGAGAATGGCAGAATATGGAATTCATTTAGGCTAGGTGCAATTGAAGTTTGTAATATCTTGTCAGAAAGTACTTTCACAAAGTTGATGCTTGGTGACACTGAAAAGAGAAAAAGAAAGAAAGAAATAGAGAGAGAAAGATAGGGATCAATGCATAGTGCTATCTATTTCTGATAAAAGGTGGCAAGATTGGGTCAATAAATGCTGGCATGTGAGTATTAAACTAGAAAACCCAAACTCAAATTTCAAATAGTAGCACTCAAAAAATGTGAAATATCTTAATATTCAGATTTTGGGGCTTTTGAGAAGCTAATAATCATAAAACAAAATCCAACATAAAAGTAAAGACAATTTAGGAACAGAATCAATGTTAGTATGACAGATACATCTCCAGTGCTATGTAAAACCTAGCAATAATACCTTGGATGACTATGCTGATTTGTTTATGGGTTTAGGAAGTTTGCTAGCAGAATGACATGTTAATAAAACCTGATACAGTGTTAGTGACATATTATCTTAGAAAAATACCACTCACAAGGTAAGTAGAACAGAAAAGTACAGTTGTGTAAGTTGAACTTATTATAACAGCAGATGTTTGAATGATCAATGCTCGACTAGCCTTAACCATATGGGTTATATCTAGCCAAGGATATAATGCCTAGCCAGCATCCAAAGCTTCAGGGTATCATTCATGTGCCCGTACTGCCAATTTTCTAGCAGAAAGAAGGAGGCTGAGCCCCAAATGGACTATGCTAGGAACAATAAAACATAACTGTCCACACCCTGGCATAAAAAACACAGCAAAAAAGAAGGGGAATGGAGGGAGGGAGCAGCTACTGCAGCAGTGATCATTCAAACATCTGCTGTTGTGGTAAGTTAATTATACTATTTTCACCTTAGGAAAAGAGTCCAGGAATCCTAGATGCAAAGCTTGATCTGGACTTAGAAAAGGAATCAATTTATAGTGCATTGTAAAAGTATGTACAGAGAAGCTAGTAGCAGCTTCTAGAATATCTGTAGAATCCACTCCTTTCTAAAAAGCCATAAATTAAGCCATGGCACTGGTAGAGAGGGCTTTGATCCTGCCTGGAATAGATTTGTTATGGTGAGTATAACAAAAGGTAATAGCCTTGGACAACCATTTGAAAATTGTCATTTTTGATACAGGTTGTCCCTTTTTCTTTCCTTCACAAGAAATGAACAATTGATATGAAGATCTGAGAAGATATAGTTCTGTCAAGATAGTACCCGAGTTCTCTGTGGACATCCAAGGTACAGACTATCCTTTCTACTCCATTTTTTTATATTCAATAATGAAAATGGGGAAATGGATAGTTTGGCTTAAAGTAAACTTGGATGCCACTTTAGGCATAAAAGGATTAGTTCTCAAATAAACCCACTCCCTATGGGAAATAAGGTAGGATTAACTTACCATAAGAATTCACAACTCAGATACCCTTCTTGCAGAGTCAGTAAAACTATTTACCATGTTAAGTATCTCAATTTAGCCAGATTAGCTGGTTCAAATGGAGCAAATCTTAGCTTCTCTAATACAAAAATTAAGATCCCAAAGAGAGGCCACCAATTTACTTTGTGGTATCTTATGCAAAATCCCTTTCAAGACCATTTTGATATGAGACTGTCTTGAAAGAGGAGGATCTATAGGCAGCTATGCGAAAATGGCTGATAAATGAACTTTGACAGAGAAATAAGAAAGGCCATAGGATAGTAACTGACATAAATATTGTAAAACCAGAGAACAACTATCCCTAAATGAGTGCTATTTATGTGTTTGCATCTGTCCTTGTTGACCCACAGCCCTGATTTTTCATCCCTCCTGAAACTGCTCCCCAAACAAAGTCCAACTCATTTGTGTTGGCTGACTGCTTTGGAGCAAGAAGAGAGAAGGGGAGTCCTGGATTTAAGGATATCTATTGCTTCCACCAAAATATTTCTTTTCTAACAAACCCCAGCACTATTATTTGAAAAGATAAAGGGTGTTGAGACTGGGACCAAAGATATTTCAGATACCACTTTACCTTTCTCATGTGGAGTTTTGCCAGAGTTATCATGAAAATCATAGATGCCATGATACCCAAAATCCTGAGGTATTCCTTCACAGTGACTGAAGTCTGTGTGGAAAACCTTAGAAACAGATCTAAATAAGGATCTAGTTTTTTTTTTTTCCTGTGGAAGAAAAGCTCTTTGAACTGTGATGTCTAGTTGACATCTCAGGAACACAATCCTGTGTGAGAGCGTCAAGAAAAAAATTTGGCTGCTGTCTTTGAATCATGGATTGTGTAAGAGATCTCTCACCCAAGAGACAGATTCCTGACACCTTGAAAAATAATCTGCAAAGATAAGCAAGTTGTCTAAATATGAAAAATGTGAGTACCCTGTAGCCAGCAGTCAGTTATAACTGGAGCTACACACTTGTAACATGCTTGGTGCAGTGGATAGTCCAATGGTTAAGGCAGAGAACTGATAATGTGATCCCGACATACAAACCCTTAAGAAATGTATGATGTCTGGATGAATAGGTATGTGATGATAAACATGTTATAAGTCTAGTGCTACCAGGAGACTTGAAAGAAGAACAAGAAGTAACAGGTTGTGAAGTGACATCATTTTGAATTAGGGCACTATCAAAACAGGTTTAGGAAAGAACGATCCAAAACTGTCTCCAAGCATTTGCTTTCTTTCATTGGCACTAGGAACATCCTTGAATAAAAACTCTTCCCAACTTGGGAAAAAGGAACTGGTTCTGTCAGTCCTTGGAAGAGCATGTGATGAAGAACAGGCGGAAACAAATTTGTCCAAAGTGGAGGATGAGGAATGACCCCCCCCCCCCATGGAAAGGAGGAATTTCCTCCCACTGCTATCTATAATCTTAATGAATGATATTCTGAATCCATACGTCTGCAGCAATCTGTTGCCAAAAAGAAAAAACAAGGTGATAAAGTCCTTCTGGAAGAAAAAAAGGGGCCAGGGTGGGAGTGGGTCACACGTTCTCGTGAATAGTCAGTCAGACACATTAGACTGTCCTTGGCTTTGGGAGGCTAGACACTTCTTTTTTGGAACTCTCATGCCACTCCTTCTTAAATGTCTGCTTATTTAAATTCTATTGAGACTGATTATTTTGTTTTTGCAAACAATAGAAGAGCAGAAAAATAATCCCTTGAAATTTTCAGAAAAGTAGAGCTGAAACATCTTAGAGATTCCTTGTTTTAACTTGATCCTTTCATCTCACTTTTTGATCACCTCTGAAGCAGACGGGCCAAACACTAAATATCTATCCAAGGGAGAATTTAAAATCTCATTTTTAACATCATTTGTAAGGTTCTAAGAATACAGTTATTCAAACCTACTTAAAACAGTACCAGTGGCCATAGACCTGGAGGAATCAACATAGTCATACAGTGCACTGCAAACAACAAGTAGTAGTTATTTAAAGCAAATTTTTGCTCACCAGAAAAAAAACCTGCAGATAATGTCACCATTTGTCAGAAAAAGCTTTAACTTATCAACATGACAATTCATAGTTCTGGAAACCAAAGTTGCAGAAGTATGCACTTTTCCCCCATACCTATCAATAAATTTCCCATCCTTATCAGAAAAATATAGGCATACCAGTCAATAATTTTCCCATCCATACCAAAACGTGAATGACTGGAATTAAGTACTTAGCAGCAATGGCATCAACTAAGGCTATAGCTGCTGGCCAGGTTTAGCAAAAGTGTATAAAAATGTAAAAGATTGAAGAATTTTAAACATCTTCTCTGCCTTTCTAGGGGCAGCTGGCTGACTAACAGGAAAATTGCAGCCAGTAAGACACACATCCTTTAAAGTAGACAGAATAGGGGGAATAGGTGTAGGTTCTAGAAAATCCTTCTGTAACAACTCATGGTATTTTCTGAGGGATTGACAAACCTCAGTGTTCTCCCACTGAAAACACTGCATATTCTAGCAATAAGTCTCAGAGAAAAAGAATCCCTCACAGGAAGAATAAGAAACTGAGCTCCCTCTACATCTGAATTAGAAATCTGAGGAAAAAAACTGAATCTGTCCCTGCATCTTCTTGTTCAGATTCAGAATCCTGCATCTCTTCAGGAAAGAGAAATCCATCTTTCTTTTACCAGAGACTACTTTACAAGAAGGATCAATAGCCTGAATTAAACTCTGAACCAGACCTAGTAAACTACTCCTTTCTAAAGAAACTTGAGGAGGAGGAGATACATGCTTGGGTTTTTGTTTCTTTTTGACAGAACACATAGGGTGAACTGTATCACTAATGGTAGTAGCTGCTTCCACAGGAATGGGCACAGCTGAGAAATGTTACCTGTTGTCTTTCACAGGACCACAAGAGTGGCTCTCTCTTGCCCACTGAAGGAATTCCAGCAGCCACAGAGGATTAACTAACCCGTGGTCCATAGTGACTGTACGTTCTTCACCAGAGGGATTTGGGGCAAAAGATGAGTGGTCTGAAATATAACAAATGGCTATAACAGAGTCAGCCACCTGCAGCTCAGACTAATTGCTAACCTGCTGTGGTGGCAAAGGCTGTTTGCTTAACTTTTTCTTTTTGTGGCTGGAAAAAGGACTAACTGTGGGACTGGTCATCTGTTCCATGGTCAAGCTGAAAATTCTTCCTTTTTCCCGATAAAGAAAAGCACCACATGTTGGTAAAACTACCAGCCCACAAAAGTTACTTTTTTGATAGAAAAAACACAGTAAAAGCACTTCACTGACTGAAAAAAAACTGAGTGCTCCTTTTAAAAGTACATTGCAGTCTTGAGATAGTCCATTACAACACAACATTCCTAGCTCCCTTGCTTTAAAATGTTCCCATAGTGGAAAGTAATAAAACATTACATCAATACATTTAAGAAAATGGAAGGGTTTTTCTCCAAATGGCACTTTTCTGTCCATCAAAAGAAAGCACAAGCTGACAATCAGTACCTGAAAGCCTCAGAGGAGCATACTCTTTGGGAACAGAAAAGCTCTGAAGGGCTTTACACCCAAACTTGTTTTTTTAGACAGCTCAAGTCAAGCTGCTTAACAGTTTGGGCATGAAGGAAGCACTTTATATCATAAGCAGGATACGACCCATATAACTAAGGCTACTGCAGCAGTGATCAGTATGATAAACATCTGAACAGAGCTAAGAAAATAAAAAGTGTAGGCTCCATCAAAGAGCAATTAAAGGAAACATAATTGGTAAATAAATAGACAACATTGTAAAGGAAGACAGCATATGATTATTTAATGTTACATAAGATGACTAGAATAATTCAAGCAGAGCATTACCCATTGATCACAGTTGAAGAAATGGGCTCAGAAATGGCAAATATTTTCTTTCATCTACAAACCCACATTTTTGAACAATAAGGTGAGATGGAACTAAATTTCATACTGTATACAATTAATATGTGAATAATAAGATATAAGTACCATTTCCTTATACTTCTGTTTGGTATCACATCAGCACCAGAGGTGTTCAATGAGCCACTGCTTAAGTAGATTAAGGCCTAGAAGGTATTTTGGACACAACTGGTTATCTATTAATGTGGTGTCAGTCACAAGAAGAGCATGACAGGGGATGGACATGGTTGCTAAACATATTAAGATAGAACAAAAATCTAAATGTAAAATAAGAATAATTATTCTGAAATAAACTAGTTACATTCTATTCACAGACGGTCTGAAATTTTATTCTGAAATAATCCAATGAGACATACAAATACCAAGTCTGAAATGCCTTTAGGCATTACAGAGGGGCCTATGAATGATGCATAATCTTGCAAAATTTGTATATAATGTGTCTGAGAGGACAACGCCTTTAAGAAGACTGATGGAGCAAGATGGACCTTTGAAATGGAGCTATGAATAAGAAAAGAGTTTTGGAATGTTCAAGAAACTGGACACATTATGATGACAAGATAATATGATGTAAAAAGCCAGAAGTGTTGCCATTATATGACAGTTATGGTACAGCAGCTGTGATCCTGCAAGAGACTTGTGCACTGGTCATTACTTATCTATGCTAAAGAAGCTGAGGGGAAAACAACAACAATCCCTTACAAAACATATTTAGAAAGTCTTTCCTAATTAGCCCCTTAAAGATTCCAGAAGATACTGCATAATCTAATCAAACAGAAGTCATAAATGGAGAGCAGACCAGGCAAGGAATATAGTTTATGCAATGAGCAGACTATATTTACCAGAGCAGCATTAAAGGTTGCTAGAATTAAATAATGGAGATTCTTTGGATAATATTGTGGTCATCATTTTTCAGAATCAAAAAGAAGAAAAAATCAGAGATGTACTAATGATGACTTACAAATACAACTATAGCAAATGTTACACTGAAAGGATGGCCTGACCAAAAGTCTTCATTAAAAAAAGACATTGTTCCATTTCTTTTTCAATGAAGCATTGAGCTTTAAGCCCCAAACTGACAAATGAATACTTACTAATCAAGTGAAAAAACAAATGTATGAAAAGTTAAAGGAATCAAATCTAGCGATAGTAAAATAAAAGAATGGGAAACAATATAATGTCAGCTCATATAAAGCAAGTAGTACTAAGATTAAACAACAATCCAAAGGCAAAGATACTAGAATTTCCACTTCCTTATCACCCACGGAGGTAAGTAGATCGAGATTTGTTCAAGTTCAAAGAATCAGACTATCATATGTGTGGATTATTATTCCAAGTTTATAGAAATAATGAGACTGACGTGCAGAAGTAAAAATGTGATTAGTGCTTCATAGGCCATACATGATTTGTTTATTTACTAATGATCTACACTACATAAATAGGGAATTCAGGAAATCTATGCCTGAGTGGGAATTCAGACATGTAACCTACTGAAGATTATTCAGAATTCAGTGGACAAATAGAGAAGCTATACAAACAGTGAAACATCTTATGAAAAGAGCTACAGCAAAAGCTAAATTGATTGTCATCTTACTATTTCAGAATACAGGAATACTCTTCTGCTGGGGGTCAGGCCCCCAGTAACTCAAATGGACAGAAGGTTTCAAAGCAGAAGGCCTTCTTTTTCTACATCACTGACACTGGAAAATCAACATAAAGGAACAATACTGCAAAAAGATCAAGAGAGAGACAAATAACGCTACTATGACAGAATGTTTAAGACTATCCTATCATATTATATTTAAGAAATGGATGCAATAAGTGAGCAGCTTACAATTCCCTACTAGTGTTTCCTTTACTGCTGGATTTAAATTAGTAGGTATAAAGACCTACATAAGAGTATCGTTTAACTTTAAAATGCCAGTAATACTTCTGATGGTTTTTACCCCACACATTCATTTCATCTATACCTATTACCCCTGCCAGTTTGCTGTCTAGTTATTATTGGGTGTTGTTGCAAACCACCATCTGATTCTGTTTCCTTGAGTCAGAAACCAGTTATTCTGTTTTTGGAAGGCACCACTAAGGGTAACCTCTTCACTCAAATGTATAAGAGCCACCTTTGCTTCACTCACCAGCATGCCCCAATTCCTAATCACCTCCTTATCATTAAATATATGAAATATTTATATGTTTATAAATATATGTCTCTAACCAAATGCATATCTTGTTCCTTGCACTCTGACTAAGCAATGGATTATAAGGTGGCTTTTGAGTACTTGGCATCCATCACTGACATCATAGGTTCACAGGTAGGTACTAGGCTATCTGCCCAAAGGCATTTATAAGCCTAGCTGGAATGTGTTGGCTTTTGCCACCCCCTTAGATTAGTTCCCTGTGCCTCTGTCCAGCAGATCCACTGAAGTGATCCCCGGGGTAAACTTCCTGTTTTCCATCCACTCGTCAAGGTTTCTCTTGAAGAGTGTTAGTGAGGAGCTCTGCCTAATGTAGATTGGAATCTTGTTCCAAAGCATAGGAAGTCTGTGGGACAGGAATCTATCCCTCCAGCATGTCCCATTTATTGTTGCAGTGAGGTTTAGATCCCAAGAGCGTGTGGCTCGAGGGGATATGGTTTTCTTTAGGTGGAGCATGTCCATCAATTCTGGGATGGACACGGCCTTGTATGTCAGGCAGAGATCACCTCTGAGTAGGCAGTATGCAACCGAGTACAGCTGGAGTTTCTTCAGTCGAGCTGCATAGGGCATCTGTTTGAGGCCAGTGATCCTCTTGGTGAGGTACTTCTCTGTTTTTTCCAGCTGTTGCAGGTGTCTTGTAAGGTGCATCCCAAATGGGGTATTGTACTATATGATGGGTCTGATGAGTGATGCGTAGAGGGCACAATGACCTCTTTTGATCTGGATGCAAACCCTTTTGTAATTAGGTGGGCCACACAGAAGGATTTTCTAACCACTTTGGCAATGTGATTATCAAAGGAGAGATTACTATCTACATGGGCCCCAGATCGCTTATTTCATCTTCTGTATTCAGGGGGCTACCACCTATGTGGTAATTTGTGGGTACTTTGTTCTTTCCAAAGGGGATGACTATGCACCTTTTGGCATTTAGCTTGAGGCCATGGTTTTTGACACCTGGTATCTGTCTCAGTGAGACCCTTTTGGAGGATGTCTGTGTCAGCTGGAGAGTCAATTATAGCCCGTAGTTTGCAGTCATCTGCGAACTTGGTTAGCCATAGTCCTCCTGTGCTTGCCTCTGAGAAGTATATGCCGAACAGGAGGGATCCAAGGACTGAGCCCTGGGGAACACCACTTGTAACCGTTTAGAGTCAGACCTAGCTCCCACAACTCTTACCATGTGGGTTCTGTCCATGAGCCAGTTGGCAACTCATCTCGTGATGTAGGGGTTTATGTTCAGGCTGGTGAGCTTGTCTATCATACCATAATGGGGAATGGTGTTCAAGGCCTTTGCCAGGTCTAGGTAGGCTGTGTGGACCACCTTTCCCCTAGTCTATAGCCTTGGTAACTGTAGGAGGCATGATCTGCCCTTAACAAAGCCGAACTGGGTAGGGTCCAGTATTTGGAGGTTCCCAATGTCTCTGTTAATGAGATCCATGATGATGCGCTCCATAGCCTTGCAGACCAAGCTAGTCAGGCTTATAGGGCGATAGTTCCCAGGGTCTGTTGTGGCTCCACCTTTGTGGAGCGGAAGAACCGTTGCTGTGTGCCACTCTATAGGCACGTAGCCTGTGGAGAGGCTGAGTTTGAACACTGTGTTTAGGTGAGGGGTTAGTTCATCTTTGAGCTCATGTAGGACGCAGCCTGGGACACTATCTGGTAAAATTGATGCTGTGTTTTTGGCTTTGGAGAGGGCTGTTTTAACCTGAGTGTCTATGATTTCAGTGGCACTACATTCTTCTGGTATGGTTATGGGCACTTTTGGGGGTGAGAGGGGGTGAAGTTTCAACTGGACATGTCTGCCAGGATGTTGGCGATATCTGTCAGTTCAGTGTATTTTGTGCCATTTTGCACTAACTCTGAGCAGATCTGGGAATTGCCACTTAGATTCTTGACATAGCTAAAGAATGCCTTGTGGTTATCTTTGGAGTCCTTGGCAATTTTTCTTTCGAAGCTAGCCTTGGATGATTTAATGAGGGATTGTAGTTTCTTGCTGATACTGATCAGGGATGTCTTCCCCTCTTGGGATTTTACTCTTTTCTGTACTAGTTTCCTCCTTCTATTATATACCTTGTTTATGGCAGGGGTCCACCAGACTGGTTTCCTTTTCTTGGAGGAGCGAGTCTTGGTTTTGCTTAGGATAGCACAATCCATGCATTCTTGTAGGTGCCAGTAGAGTGCATTAGTAAAGGATTTTGCAGCTTGGGCAGTATTATCCTTTAGCATGGGGGATTTTAAACTTTCCACCTCGTTCTTAAGTAACTTGAAGTTTGCTTTTGAAAAGTTTTTCACAGTGGTTTCTTTTACCGGGGGTGGGGGCAGAGTGTGGATATCCAGTGTGATTAGTTTATGGTCAGATCTAACCAGTGAGGGGTTGACCTCTGGTGTGGAACACTGGTCACCGATGTTGGTGATGACCAGGTCCAATATGTTGTCACCTCTGGTGGGGGTGTTGACCAGTTGATCCAGGGTGTTTGAGTTTATAAATTCTAGGAAATGTTGGGCAAAGGAGCTAGTACTTGAGTAGTTCTCCCAGTTAATGTTTGGGTAATTGAAATCACCCAATATCAGGGTGTTTGGTAGGACCTTTATGTTTCCCAGTGTTTCCAGAAATGCAGAATGGGGGTCCTGGGACATGGTTGGTGATCTGTAACAAGCTACAATTTAAATTGCAGTCCTGCCCATTGTTAGTTGCACATGGATGATGTCTGAAGCATCATGCTGTGCCACTAACCTGGAGGTGTGGGTATCCTTGATGAATATGGATACTCCCCCACCTTTTGTATTTCGGTCCAGGTTTTGTGGACGAAATGTATGGTATGAGTTGTAGCCTGGTAGTGCTGGGGTGCTCTCTGGAGCCTTAAACCAGTTTCTGTTACTGAACATATATCGATTTTCTCCATACTGAGGAGTGCCTCGAGTGCATGCATTTTGAGGTTTAGACTTCTAGCATTGAGTAGCATTACCCTCAGTTTTTTGTTACTTGTGCTATTTACGGTGGTGGGTTTATCTTTTGAGCCTTGCCTAAAAAAGGTAGCATGGGGGTGGCAAGAGCCTTTGCCAGTATTCAAAAGCCTAAGGGTTACAGGTGCAAGCTGACTCTAGTGAAGCAGCGTGGCTTGTCGAGCATGTCATCCCAGACTGACAGACACTGGATCCCCTTTGAATGACACCAGAAGCTTAGAAAATTGTTGAAATTGATAATTTTTTCTTTATACCGTGGTATCATTCTTGGTGAGGGCAGGATGCTACTCAGGGTCAGGGTCATACCGGCCTGGGCTACGTGATCAAAGAGCTCTTCCATGTCTCTTTTCATATAGTCCAGGGAGGTATGGTACAGGTCATTCACAACAACATGGACAATGACAGAGTCATATTTGTACTTGTTCTGGAGTGACCTGAGTGCTTGTGTTATGTGGCAGATCCTGGCACCTGGCAGGCAGCTAACAGTAACCTTCTCCTTGTTCAGCCTAGTGAATGGGCCGTCAGTGTGCCTGACTATAGAGTCACCTATTACTAGTGCGTTATGTATGTTATTTTGCCTTAAGGGCTGTGATTATGTGGCACACTGGTTTTGTGAAATATGTGTTTCATGGTTTGTGTTGGGGTGAAGTTGCTTGTATGTCTGCTTTGGAGGCCTCTATTGCTTTTTCAGATTTTTATTTAGAGCCTCCGATTATGTTTTTGTCTATTTATGTGTGTTTTTTGCCGGTGCTGGTTTCATAGGTCTATGTGAGACTGGTGGTGTGATGCAAGTAATTCCCTTCTCCTCTTGACTGTCTGGTCCTGTCTTGGGGTGAGAGAGCTTAGCCTCCAGTTTGGTTGTATAACTGCATCTCTTGCATGTATTAGTGTTTGGTGGTAGGAGGAAAGGATTGTCTGTGTACATGAGGCAGTTGTAACATTGCCTCAAAATGCCCAGATTCACCAGTTGGACCAGAGAGTACACCTGAAACTGCCCTTTGGACATGCCTGGATAGGTACAGTGAGATGTTTTACTGATTGGCTTTTAAGGTCGAATAGAGAGCCTTGTCCTTCTCTACAGTATAGGGGGGGTCTAGTGCTAAGGTTTATTAGTGCTTGCTATGAGTTTTGAGCAAGTGCCAGGCTGAGAAGTGAATGGTTTGATTGCTTGAGTTGAAAGTTTTTCTAGTTCCAAGGGAAAAATTGAAGAGTAGACTTTGTGGAGCTGGGAATAGTTATACCCTAGCTAACCGACGCTGCCTGGCGTGCAAAACCACGCTAATGCGGGTTTTATAGAAGGGAAATGAAAGAGATAGAAATTAGCCCAAAATGGTCAATAAACTACTAATTTCTGGGCTGAAACCACTCCTCTAGGGACAAATATGCTGCTCAAAGCTCTCCTCTCTCACAGGTGAACAGAGAAACTTCCTTCTATCCAAGGTAGTATGGGTAAACACAGAAACTTGTAACACAGCCCTGAATTCAGCACTAACCTGAAAACTGGACTATATTAGCTTAGAGAGGTGGGAAAACAAGTTTTATTTTGTTGTTTTTTGTTTTTTTCAGAAAATAAAGCAGATACAATCAAAAAAACGCTTTAAATGCACATAAATGGCTATCACACTTGAGTGTGTAGCCTACAACAGTTAAACGGGTAATTTAAACACAAAAATGACTTTGTGTAGCCTACAACAGTTAAACAGGTAATTTAAACACAAATACGACTTTGTTAAAGTGCAGACAGTAAAATAAGTACAATATGTAGCTGAAACAAGCTTTTTTAAATCACAGAAACTCTACAAAATTGGCATTTTAGGCAGAATTAGCTAAAAGCAGCAAGAAAATGCAGAAAAATTATACTTAATCACTCCAAAGTCTCTCTTTTGTCTCTCTGCTGCTGTAGAACTCTGCAGGGCACCAGGCATGAGCTTGCTGAACTGCATACAGGCAAAAAAAACTTGTAAATGCGGGTTTTATAGTAGGGAAATGAAAGAGATAGAAATTAGCCCAAAATGGCCAATAAACTACTAATTTCTGGGCTGAAACCACTACTCCAGGGACAGATAGGCTGCTCAAAGCTCCCTCTCTCACAGTGAACAGAGAAACTTCCTTCTATCCAAGTAAGGTATGAGCAAACACAGAAACTTGTAACACAGCCCTGAATTCAGCACTAACATGAAAACTGGACTACACTAGCTTAGAAAGGCAGGAAAACAAGGATTTTTTTTTTGTTTTTTGAATTTTTCAGAAGAAGAAAAAAGCAGATACAATCAATAAAACACTTTAAATCCACAGAAATAGCTATCACACTTGAATGTGTAGCCTAACTGGTCATTTGAACACAAAATGACTTTGTTAAAGTGCAGGCAGTAAAATAAGTACAATATGTTGCTGAAACAAGCTTTTTAAATCACAGAAACTTTACAAAATCGGTGTTTTAGGCAGAATTACTTGGTCTTGATTTGCTCTTTATGTATTTTTGGGTATTGTGAAAAGCTGACCCACCTACCAGAAGGATTGTATACCAAACAATATTAAAAATATGAAAGGGAGATATTTTGGATGAGACCATATTTACCTAACAACATTTTAACATCTGCTGGTGGAAATGCTCTAGCTGTTTTGTTTTCTGCACCTCCAGTAATTAACTGTTTGAGGTGTCCTTAAATTTACATTTAATATTCCAGGCATACCTACTTGATAAATGAATGCTTTTCTTTTCTTTTTATGTGATGATGTGGTTAGATGACTATGTGGAAAATATTAATGTGTGTGTGTGTGTGTGTGTGTGTGTGTGTGTGTGTGTGTGTGTGTGTTTAATTTAAAGAAACCCATGGGTTTAACTTAACCAAAATAACCTCTGTGTTGCAAGAATTTTTAATTAATTTTAATGTTCTTATTAACAATCTGTGACTAGGAACCCACAGAGCAGTCACCTCACTGTATTTCATTGAGTCAGCACACTCACCACGAGGGTTAAGGTATTCCTGGATGAACACGCAGCAGTATATGGCAAGCATTCTATATATTCTTTCTAAAGTTTACCCACTAAAAAAAAAAAATAAAAACCTTAAACCTTAAAATTCTTACTAGCAAAGCTTTATCCAAAAGCTTTTACCTGGTACCCACATGAATGGCAATACTGTCTTCCATTTCCCCAATTAACATTTACCATTTTACTTTTAACCCGATGAGCAATTTGTCCCTCTGGAGCTAAAAGTTAGACATACGAGCCACATGGTCCATAGTATACCTGGCAAAAAATGCCATGGCAATACATAATATATTATTCCAGAAAAATATGAAAAAAACATATCTATAATCCACCACCAGCCTTGGACTGAAAAAGATTATAACATATATTTGGAACTTTTCTCCCCGGCCTCCATTGAAAATGGGCTCTTATGGCCCAGTTGACCATCCCAGTAAGCAAATGAAAATAAATAAATAAATAAATAAATGAAACAAATCAGAAAAAGTATAAAGTGAAAGTACATCTCCATTCTAAAATAATGCTTGTCCAAGATATCGATATAAATCTGGACACTATTTAAAGTACTGATCACAGTACTACAAGAAAGCAAAAAGGCTACACCAAGATATATTTTTGTTAAATATGTGGTTTTAATACTGATGGCAATTGATTACTTTATTTTAATTTCTCCAAGTCTTTTGGGTTTCCAATACCATGATGGGAATGGACCCCATTCTTATTTCAAAGTACAATTAAAGTTTATGAAATTAGTACTGTTTCAATCTTTGATGTTAGCCAAAAGTGCTCTTTGCAGCACCTGAAATGTGCCCAGAACTGACTCCTGCAATTCATATGGGGCTACATGTATCAGTAACATATCTATGTATGATTGTAAATTATTTTTATAAGACTCATTGCTCCTACTATTGGAATTGTCTGGGGATCTTTCTTCCACACTGCCCTCATTTGTAAATCCTGATATTTTATGACTTTTTGTCTCTCTCTGTATGCAAGACACTGTAGTCACGGGGTGTAGTGATTTTAATGATCCATGCTACTTTTGTCATTTTTTTATGAACTACTATATCTGATTTTCTTGCATCTATTTTTTGAACCATTGGTAAGCTTCATTGTTTTCTATAATGCTTTGCGGCTCATGTTTACAATGCTTCTCAGCTACTTCAATATTATAATGTTTGCACAATCCCCAATGCAACAGTTTTGCTAAATTATTATGCCTTTCAGTATACAGTCCTTCTGCCATTAGTGTATCACACACAGCAACAAGATGTACTAGATCGGATGTGTAGGTAATTGTCTGATTTCCTTTGTAATAGATCGGATGTGTAAATTGGTCCCAAAAGGGTTAAGTTTTGTAAGGGAAGCACCTCCCACGGCTCTAGCTGCATGATACTAATTGGCCACTTGCCCAGGTATACAATTGTTTCATATGTTCCTACATGTTCACATGGTCCACCATAGATGGCATCATGCTAACTAGTTTGATGACGCTTGCAAATTTTAGGATCCATACCTGGTCACTTTCATGCACTAAACAAAAATGGCCCTGTGACAGACCATTGAGGCATACTTCTGTCAATTTCAAAAAGTCGGAAGATCTGAAAATGCACCTGTTAATTAGACATAAGACCCTGCATGAAAGCCATTCCTCTATCCACAGTATAATCTAGTGGATTAATTCACCACAACTTTAGGGTATTAATAATAACTCAGTGTGATATAGTATCAATGCCCTTGGCCAAATCAAGAAATGCTATATGTACTGAAGTATCACAATTTGGGGAGTCAGTTATATTAATGTAGACAAAAATCAAATTAGTAATACATGATTTATTAACCTTACCTTCTATGCTGGGAAATGTTCTCATTATCTGCCTGAATACTAATTGAAATGACCTTCTTATAGCATTTTCCAAGGATACATGTCTGATTCACCAGTCTATTGCTGTCTTGGCTATGACTGCCCTCAGCTTTTCCTTCCCCGTTCTCTTTCTCATCACAAAACCTCCTTTTTTATTACATCTTCTAACAATACAAATATCCAACCTGAGACCCACACAAAACTCCTAGGGGTCATTATCGATGACGAACTCAAGTTCAACCTACACATACTCCAATGTATAAAAAAAAACAAACCAGAAACTAGGTCTGCTATATCAGAACAAAAAATTCCTAACCCCTGAATCTAGACTTACCCTAGGCCTGGCACTCCTCCTCCCCTCCCTCTTATATGCTGCCCCAGTTCTTACCAATATTCAGGCCTCCACTCTAAACAAACTGCAACAGACTTACCATAAAATAGCCAGATTCATTACTAACCCCCTATACAACTCACACCACTGCATTTCTTTAAACTCTCTTCAATGGCTTAAACTTCTCCCGTTTCCGCTATCTTATCAATTTCATATGCTACACTCTATTCTTTATAAACCCTCCTTCTGTCCATCTCTGTCTTCCTTAGTCTCCATCTACATCCCATCCTGGACCCTCCGTACTTCTAACCAACAATTACTTGATATCTACCACCCAAAAAGGTCAGTAGGCAACTACTCTACAAACACTCCCTTGCCCATGCTTGGAACAAACTTCCCCTTGACTTACGTTCAATCTCCCACACCTCACACTTTAAAAATGAACTAAAAGCTTATTTTCTCAATTCCAGAACCTGCCCTTGCCATGACCCTACCTAGTCTTCCTTCCCTTTATGTACCCTCAAAAGGACCATACTTAGTACCTCATTACACCTCTCTCTCCAATGTGTCTACTATGCATTTGCACAATTTTATACAAACAAAAAATGTTAATTGTTGACCTATTGAACTATATCAATGTAAAGTTGTTACTTAGCTTCTTTTTAATGCAACTTTAACTTTATGCATGTATCCCAACATATGTGAATAATTTTGCTATAACTGCTATTATATCAGTATTGTTTAAAATTGTACTTGTTTTAAAATGTATTACTGGAGCTTTTCTCCTCGGTTCTCCACTGAAAATGGTCCACCAGCCCAGTTGGAAATAATGCAATCATTACTTAAACTCATTTATTAAACTATTGCCTAAAACAATGGCACATATACATGAACAGGAAAGAAAACAAACAATATTAACATTTGTCATATTCCCTTTTCTAAAGATTCCACCTCTAGTTTTTTTTTCCTTTAAAATATTCAGAACTTCAAAAACAGTTGCAGCCAGATTCAATGAAGGCTAATTACAGCATATGCAGCTGAATTGTATGCTAATCAACTAATCCAAGATGGAGGAGCTATTCAACAAGCTATAAGCCAATCATGTAGACTCAGTGCTGGTTTTCCCTGCTAATTCCAAAACCTATTGGAATACAGTCACGGAAAAAGAGTCCACACAAAAACGTTAGGGGCTCTTGTTGCTTAAATTTGTGTGTATGTGCAACAGGCTGAAGTCTATGCAACTGCTGCTGCTAATCGACCACGGCCAAGAAGGAAAAGAGTTTTCAGACCCTAGTTAACTTATAACAACCTACATGATGTGGAAATTGTAGAGCACCACAGGGTGGATAGAGACACGGCAGAAACTCTGCAACCTCTACAGTCCTCAACTCAGAGCCAGGGTAAACATGTGAACCTATCGCAGTGGAGGCAAAGATATATGTAGCAGTTAGAATTTTAGCTACAGATGCCTTTCAGAGATGAACATGGGACATGCTGGGGTTGTCACAGGCATCAGGAATCCTCCATCAGTTCCTGAATGTTATACTCCAACATGCCAGTGACTACATATATTTTCCCTGTATTCCTCAGGACAGGGCCAGAAATATGCAGGAGTTCTACCCAGTAGCACACTACACTGAAGTACTGAATGCCATAGATTGCACACATGTAGAAATTAAAGCACCACTCAAGGAACAGAGAAGGCTCTCCATAAATAGAAAGGGATTCCATTTTGTTAACTGCCAAGTCATGTGCAATGCCAAGGGAAACAACTTAAACGTCTGTGCTGGCAACCCAGGCAGTTACCATGACTCACATATCTGGAACACCTCCTAACTGTACCAGATGTTCACTAGGGGGATATTCCACATGGTCATTTACAGGGGGATGTGGCTATGCACTAGAACCATGGCTGATGACACCCATCAGAAATGCACACACACCTGCTGAAGAATGCCATAATGAGGCAAACGCTCAAACCAGAAATATCATAGAGCATGTGTTTGGGTTGCTGAAGTCGCAGTTACAGTGCCTAGATACATCTGGGAGAGCCCTGCAGTACAATCCATGTACACGTACTGAAATATTAACTGTATCTACCATGCTACACAACATCAACCTGAGAAAACTGTTTTAGGAATGGACACACATCCCACCGCCATTGGCCAGGTCACCACAGCCACATATAGGTGAGGAGTCAGAGGGGGAATCAGTAGTTGCTTAGTATGCCTTCATGTTGGCAAGAGACAATGCATAGCACACTCGCTCACCACCTAAGGGGCTAAAACCTTCCTCTTATGCACATACATATAGTAACATTGATGTCACATCCTTTACCTACCCATGTAATGGCTGTGTACTGCTTGCATCAGACAGAGTCAGCTGTGAACTAAAACTGTTGCAATTGCTGGATTTACAAGGTAAGTGTTGACCCTGGAGTGCATTGTGTAATAATACAAATGATTGGCATATCCTTGCATGTTGTTACTTGGTAGTGTAAGCAAATAAAATGTGGGTGATTTATAGAGAAATTACCTTAACATGTGACAGTAGAGATGTATTTAACTTATATGTGTCCATTATTAAGTAGTAGGCCTCAGGAATCAAAGATCACATAGTTATACCTATCTAAAGTACTGATGGTCACTGCATGCCCTCATTCTAGCACCATATATTTGTACTGGAAAATCATTAAAGAGAGAAGTTAGAAAGTAATGAGACACATTTTAATTTCAGACTTCACAACTCTCAGAAGATAATTAACAACACTGATGCAAAAAAGTGTGATGCCATCAACTGTCTAACTTTCTAAGACCACTATAAGTCAAAGGTACAATTGCCAATTCAACATCACAAATGCAGATATACTAAACACTAAGTCAGCTATGCACCTTGAGCATCAGACACAAAGCTTATGTATCCCTGAATCCAAAAGATAGAAAACAGAGATATGGAACAGTTATCATCACTTGCACTGGGTGCTGTGTTGGGGGGCAGGAAGCCTAGGATGACACAAAAGGTCGGTGAGTGTGTGTGTGTGAGTAAAAAAGAGAAGCAGGCAACCATTCCAATAAAGTAACAAATGGCCAGTGAGATAAAATGAGTTTTAAGCTTTATGGCTGAACCATGTAATTGTGGGTATGTGTGTATAGGTCCTCCAGCTGAAATTGGTGTGTAAGTGTCTGCATGAACACAGCCAAGCTCTGTGCTAGCTCTACATCTTGGTATGTCGGACAGGTGTGAGCAGTGCGTGGTAGAGGTGGCGGTTCATTGTTGTCATACCCGACCAGGAGAATTGGCTCTGCCAGGAGTTGCACTATCATGTCTATGCCCACGGTCAGATGCACTGCTGCTGCCTGAATGTGACTGATGTCTAATGGATGAGCTCCCTTCATGAGGATGCACAGCACCACGGTCCCATGGTCTGCCATGTCTGGGTCTGGACAGCTCAACCACTGATGGAGCAGTGGAAGTTCTGTCACTATGGGAGCATGATAAGGCACAGCCACACTGACTAACAGCAGATGATGTGGCTGACCTATGCCCATGAGCATTCCGTCCCCCTCCCAGCAAACATTCCATCACAGACACTGCCTTTTCAAATGTGTCATTCATCTGATCCATTGAATTGGCAACATGGTGGAGGCAGTCACTCATGTCATCCTGTGCCATATCTACAACCCTAAGCATTTCTCTGGAAGACCTATGGGAACATGTTTGTGCCTCCATGATGGCCCTAAACATACAATGAATGGCATGGAATGAGAAACTTGGATGAGGTGGAGGCTGGACAGCAGGCCTCCTCCAAGCACCGCTAACAACTCTCCTCCATGGTACCTTGCTCACACTTTGGGTATGGCCAGAGTCAACATGCACTGAAGCCACAATAACCACACTTCCCTGATAGAGTGTCTCACCCTCCACCTTTCCAATATCTGAGTGCTCACTGGAATGGGTAGGCATAGGCCTACTGACTATGTCCAATGATATTACGTGGATGGCTGTATGTCAACCTCATTGCCAGATTCAACCTCTGCACCCCCTGACTGTGCCTCTGTTTGCCCACCATGATCATCAGAGTTTGTTGATACTCTGACATTAGGTGGTAGAAGTCCCGTGCTTCCACTGCCAGGAAAAGCTGTGACAAGCAACAAACACAGGAAAAAATTAATGCCTACACTAGTGTAGTCCAATATATGCTAACAAACTAACAGTGGTGCCACTGCTACAAACATACTGCAATACACACAACTGTCCTGACATCAACATCACACACTAAATATTTCTTTGAACTGGTCAACAGTGTTGGCATAAAAATGTTTGGCTTACCATGTGCAGATAATACTATGCTCCCTGTGCTGGGCGGTCCTGGAAGAAGTTAAACAAAAGGTGAGGGCAACATCATCACAATTAACAATAACACAGGTGGTAAAACTTTCTGCCCTTTACATATCCATTAACTATACTTTCAACAAGAACTTGCATAACAAGTCCAACCTAAGCCCCATGTGTAATCAGTCAGAATGTGCTGTTAACTGTAGCAATCTACAGTCCCCCCAAACAATTTTTTGTTAAACAAAACTAATGTATTGATGTAAATGTTTTGCTATACAAGCATTCTTAGCAATGGAGATGCATAAGCTTACCTGGAAGCTCCTCCTGGGACATACTTGCTATCCTTGAAACAGTAGCACTGATATCAAGGACATGCTATTCTGCACTTTCCTGGAAGTTGTCTGGATCCCTAACACTGGACAGGATCTCTTCATTTGCTGTCAGCGATGGTTCTGTAGCAGGCCCCCCATCTGGTACTCATCCGATCATGGGCCACTGCAGCTGCTCTCCTCCATGCAGATAAGATCATATCAGTGGCCTTATGATGATCATTAATATGATCATATATCCTGCTGTGGCCACCTACTGCATTCACATTTGCAACTATCTGCTACCAAATCTGCATTCTGCTTGACATATCTCAATGTCTCCTCTCAAGCAGAAAGGCACCATGTCACCTAAACACATCTACAATGACTTGATTTTCAGGGTCCCTGAAGGATGTTTTATAGGGATTGAGACACCTGGATGCCATACTCCTAGGTGTGCTAAAACACAACAGAAGGATAATATATATAACTATCAAATAACTAAATAATATTTGTTTGTAGAAAAAACAGGAAAGGTAGCATTTCAGTATCACCCAATGGAGAAACATAAAAAAATCTCTAGATATTTGAATTATGAACAACAGGAATTGTGCTGTTGTAACATATTACATTCACATACAAAACAAGGCTGGATATGAAACAAGGGAGAGTAACAATAGCAACATATCCTTGTTTGTGCCAAAACAGGAGCACAGCTTTGCTCCCCCACCCCCAAATGAACAGGAAAAATTATACATTTTGCTAACAAACCATGAGTGAAATCCTAAATGTGCTATCAAATGAACTGTCCATGAAAAATGTCTAAAGATTTAATACAAAACATTCCCATTTTATGCTATTGCCAATCATGTATACCTTTGAAATGTCCCGACAAACATGCCCATGCCATCAGTACACTTCTAAGTAATGCATACAGATAACAATAGTATTTGCTAATTAATACATTATATAAATCTGAAACAGATTTTTCTTAAGTGACATTTCAGCATCTGCAGTATATAGCTGAAAAATGCAAGCATACATACCTTCTCAAGTTCAGTAGTCTTCTGTGCAGATATATCCAAAAGTAATAACCTCTTCTGTTTTCTCCACATAAGCACGTCTCCTCATCTTCTGGTTCCCCTAGCTGTACAGTTGCCTTTTTATGGTGTAGATGCAGGGCACTTAGCATGGTGAAGATGCAAATGAGGTATAAACTCATTAGAATTGCTAAATCCCAAATGCTTGGCTCTGTGTATCAAATGTAAACATAATGTAGGCACTTCCTCAGTGTTTGTTCCTAATGGATTGCAACTGTGAATGATTACTGGCAGGGAGAAGGAAAACACAACAGCAATGCAGACTGCCCTACCTCCAAAGTGTGTGTCAGATTAGACTTGAAAAGTGTATGTAAGTAATTTTATCAAATTTGAAAATGCTAGTAGGCAGCAAATAATTCACAGGTTTTGTTTATTAACATCCAACCTCTCCTTCATTTGTTGACATGTGCATAGCATTGCCATTTAATATCCTCACACATTATAAGGACAAGGATATAGAATGCCTTACAGACTGCATGTCTCAGGTTACTGGTCAGATAAGACAAGCATGAGCAACAAACACAGTTAAGACAGAGCTGCATTTTTGCAATAGTCATAAATGGTTGTATGATCACTCAGTACACTACATCCAAAATGTGTACATGAACAAATAACCATTATGTAATTTCTTATTACTGTGGATGATGCTGCTGTTGGTTGTATGCAGAATTATTTCAGTTCCCTGATGCAAGGTTGTTTTTGTGGCAAAGAGGGATAAGGTACCATTACTGTGTTCTGAAGGTTCATTGGCATGAGAGCTCAAATCCAAACCTAAGAAGAAATATGTCTTATGTACTAACAAACATTTTGTAGTGTTTATATCATAGATTGCTTTTCATCAACTACTTTTCCCTTTTATTTATTTTTTTCAAGTATTTGAACAGTGTGCGGCTCAGCACAAACAAGGGAAATGGAGAAAATGAATGTCAGGTTTGGCTGTGCTTATCTTGCTTGTGCAACACTTAGCAGTGTGCAAACCCAGACTAGTGGCACACACAAGAAGCAGACAGAACACATGCAGAACACCTGCAGACAGGCTGTCTGTAAAAGTGAAAAAGTTAAAAAGAATACATTGTTGCAATTTTTGCTTTCCAAAAAAGTGGCAATGCACGCTGTTTAGCAAGGTTCCTCAACAGCTGAAGTCATCAAACACCTGCAGACAGGACGCAGACACCCAATAACTGAAAATGGATGCATTCAATTAATTCTGTTGAGCACCACACAAAGACACTAAGTGGCATTGCATGGCAGTTAGCACAGAGAACTTAAGAAAGACTAGGAATTTTTGGAAATGTTATGTCACTAGTCTTATGGCAGCAGGTGTAAGTGTAGGGCTGGAGTACAGATGGTCCTGGCTTCTAGTACAGGGTGTGCAACCTATTTTTACTGCTGTGACAGTGCAGTTTATAGCAATGAACTGTAAAATAGACAAGTGTTACTTCAAAATTCATGTGGCAACAGGTGTACATGTAAGACAGCCAAACAAATAGCCCTGGGTTCTAATACAGGACATTGCAGACATTTTACTGTTGTTCCATTTCCCATTACATTCACTCTTGCTTATAACACTTTAGATAGTGTAGCCGATATGAATTATATGTATGAGGGTTAAGATACCCTTAGTGTGTTTTCAGATATATGACTGAGAGTATACTGTCTACTGTAGTTCTGTAAGTATCTGCTATCTGGACTTGGATGGCCTTCACAATTAAATAAGACAAACACAACTGGATCCATATACAAGAACCTTCTCAGGTCACACACATAGATGTGTAACACCTCAAACTGTCAGCTGGATTTATGAATGATTCCTATGTTTGAGCATCACTTCTTCTGTGGCAAAGATGGAAGAATCAATGCTGTGGATGAAAATGTTTGTCCCTTATGCGTAGATTTGAATCCTACATGGACATCCTCCAAAAGGGCCTTACTGAGATGGACACCTGGTGTCAAAGTCATGGCCTCAAGCTAAATGCCAAAAAATGCATAGTCATCCCATTTGGGAAAAACAAAACACCCACGAATTACCACATAGGTGGCAGCCCTCTTAATACAGAAGAGGTAATAAGAGATCTGGGGACTCAGGTAGATAGTAATCTCTCCTTTGACAATCATATTGCCAAAGTAGTTAGGAAATCCTTCTATGTGGCCCATCTAATTACTAAAGGTTTCGCATCTAGAAAGAAAGAGGTTATAGTGCCGCTCTACTCGTCACTCATTAGACCCACCATAGAGTACAATGTCCCATTTGGGATGTACCTCACAAGACACTTCCAACAGCTGGAAAGACCACAAAAGTACCTCACCAAGAGGATTACAGCCCTCAAACATATGTCCTATGCAGCCCGACTGAAAAAACTCCGGCTGTACTCAGTGGCATATCGCTTACTCAGAGGTGATCTCTGTCTGACTTACAAAGCCATGTCCAACTCAGAATTGATGGACATGCTCCACCTAAAGAAATCCAAGTCACTGCAAGCCACACGCTTTAGTGAGCTAAATCTCACCACAACAATAAATAGAACATGCTGGAGGGATAGATTCCTGTCACAGAGACTCCCCATGCTTTGGAACAAAATTCCAAATTACATTAGGCAGAGCCCCTCATTAACACTCTTCAAGAGAAACCTTGGTGAGTGGATGGGTAACAGAAAATACACCCCTGGGATCACTTCATTGGCTCTGCTTGACAGAGGATCAGTAAATTAATCAATGGGGTGGTGAAAGCTGACACACTCTTGCTTGGTTTATAAATGCCCTTGGGCAGATAGCCTAGTACCTACCTATGACCCTAGAACCTACATTTTAAAAATCTATTTTATAAGCCAAAAAACAAATGTGTCAGGTCATGACATTTATGCCCCTAGTGCATGTCTGCAAATTTAACTCACCTAAGAGTTAGCTTCCAATTTTCAATACATACTTCAAGCTACATCACCAGATACCCCTCAAAGTAAGGTCATGTGGCATATTAACCCATCTATGTCAAATATTTATGTCATTCCTGTTCTGCACTGCTGCACTCGACTTAACATTGTGCAAATGTGGTTAGCATCATTGCTAAGGTTTGTGCACTAAAAGTAAATCTGATTACTTGAATTGGTGGGAAAGCATCATTTTCCACTGCTCTAGGTCAGGTATTAGACATGGCTGGAGTTAGTAGGGAAGCTGTCTAATTTAGCACACAGATGTGGGGTGTTGAATTGTCCTGGATATTTATTGGACTCCTGGTACAGCACTACAGCCAAAGACTTCTGCAGTAGGACTATTCTGGCTCCTAGTCCAAGTCTGAGGCATGGAGTAACATGGCTCAGGCTGTATCCAGTGCCACTGGCATCCCATGCAGTGGAGAACAGTGTAAATATCATTTTAATGACCTACATAGGCACAAAAGAGATACCCTCAACCATTGGTTGACTGAATTTGAGAATGTAGACATCCCACAGCTTTGTAAGTATGACAATAAGGGAGTATTTGTGATACTTAGAAAACTTAATATAAGCAATACTTGTATGCATAGTGCTCTTCTGTTCTTTTCTGTTCTTTCCACAACATAGAGTTCAATTGACATACTCATGCTGCTTGAATGGAGAGACTGAGAGAAGCAAGTGGTATGTATGCAGTGTAAGAGAAGTATTATTGTAACTTTAAAAGTTAAAAATAGATTTTTTATACAGTTGTAGCAAATTGAGCATGCACATCCTAACTATAAAAGCAAGTATGCATGCATTACTCTGCAGCACAAACCAACATTAAAAGTCAAATATAAGACTGTAGTCAGAAATTTTGGATTCAAATACCACAAGGCACAGCTATACAGTACTGCATTTCTTTAATAATATTTACATTAAATTAAACACTATATAAGTGGCATAAATGCCCTACTGTTAACTGAAATCTGTGTATCGGGAACAAGAATATATGCAATAAATGTATGTTTCAAGGATTTCTTTCAGCAATCTGTAGGTATAGAGTGTATTTGTTAAGACATATACTTAAATGTAATACTTCAGATAAAATAGTTGTATAATTGTGTTAATGCATTGTATGTTACATATAATGGTACTAATTTTATCTCTTTTTTTCACCACAACCCTTATCTCTCTTTTTTATTTTTTATGTGTCTTCAACATGTCTCCATGTTATCTATGTGTACCAAATCAACAAATGCAAACAAATAAGACAAACAAAACAAGACACAGGGATGGTTAAGGACACAAAAGGTTGGGGGACACTATGATTGGGGTGAGGATCGGAACAGCACATGCTCATGCCTGTCAAACATGGAGGCAGTGCGAGGAGGCACAGTGAGGTAAGCCAGCCCTAGTGGATCAACCTGTCCTTACCCCAGTGGCTCCAGCACTGATGCCCAGCGTGTCTGGAATCTGACTTGGCAGCATTGCCTCTGCTGTGCCTGCACTACCTGCACCCTCAGGTAGTACTGCTGAGGCAGCTGGTGTAGTGGTAGCCTGTAGAAGCAGTGGCAGAGGTGGGAAATTCATCACCCTCTGGGAGAAGTTGTCAAGCACTCCAGCTGCCAGGGGAGTAAGGGGACAGTGATGACAGTCCAGTGGGTGAGGACTCAATTCGCACTGCCTCCATGTTTGACAGGCATGAGCATGTGCTGTTCCGTCCTTCACCCCAATCATGGTGTCCCCCAACCTTTTGTGTCCTTAACCATCCCTGTGTCTTGTTTTGTTTGTCTTATTTGTTTTCATTTGTTTCATCACCTACCCAACTTACCTAACCCAGAAATACCTACATCCCTTACCCAGCATTCCTCTCTGACTGAAATAAAAACAAATGGGCAGATATCTCACAAAAAAATATTGTCCCATACATAGCTCTCCATTTTGCACACGTCATCTTGACACACTTGATTTAGTCCAATTGACTATACAACATGATTACATTATTGTCACCCCTCTGTACCAGTGACAGTCCAAATTCAGCTAATAGTTTACACATATTATTTGCTTTCACTGTTGAAGAAATGGATAGCTATGGTTCTTAAATGCCTCTTGTGATGTCCCCACTCTGGGCCAGTAATCAAGGAGCCTGAATCCTCAGCACTGACACTAGAGATGGATGTTCACTCAGAATACAAATGGATACACTCAGTATTTCCAGATGCAGACCTCTCTGCATCAAGCCCAATTTCCATTAAGAGCACACAGGGAGCACACTCAGCCCAAGGTTGGGTTTTCTCTCTCCACTGGAACAGCTGCACAGTTAAGTCCTCAGCTGAGTGCCCAAGCCAAATCCTCCACCACTTTCTCTGTAAAACCAGTGCTTCATGTCCCTGCTCCAAGTAGCTGAGATACACTTTTTGAGATTTAATTTTCACATCCACACACACCTGAGAAAGGCTGGAACAGATTACCCGCTCTACCAACTTTGCTCAGACTATAAGCTAGATTCACTGCCACCAGTCAGTTACTATAATGCTCTTAAAAAGGTGTCCAATTATACAGAGTGAAGTTAATACTAATACCAATGTTAATGTTGACCAAGCTGTAAAGCTTTCAGAAATGGCCAGAGCTGTCACCAGACATTAAACTATTCACTAAAAGGTCCAGCCACAATGAAACATTTAAATATATTTAATAATAAATAATAAAAGAACATGAAAATATGAAATATCTATTTATAGTAAACATCCGAGTTTCAATCACAGGAAATATTAAACATAACACAGCTGGAAAGATTCACACAGTTACAGAAAAACATTACTTAACTATTCTCACTATATTTTTCCGACTGATCTAGAGAATTACTGTTTCTACTTACTTAATAGACCAAGGCATGATGAAGTAGGTAAGGTGTCCTTCTGTGTCAGGTAACAAGAAACAGACTTCCATGAGACTTCAATCTCAGCTAATATTAAAACATTATTTCTGTACAGAATGACATAACATACATCTGGCTGCCTGACTTCTGGTTCCCATACAACCCCCATTGCTAGAAACTGACACAATTTAGCACCTACATGTCAATAATACACACACAAGTACATTGTTCAGATCTGGTGAAGCTTCTGGAAGTCATAAAAAATTACAAACTTCCTACAAAGGCTAACAAACCATACTTCTTACATATATTGCATCTCTGGCTTCATTCAAAACTGTGAGATAACATCTTTATGGCCTAGGCCTAGTCATTTAATTTCTTACTATTTCTCAAGTCAGGTGGAGTGAGATTAACCTCTTCTCTTCTAGTATCCTCTGTTACAATGTATTTATTTCAACAGTTACAATGCATGAACTCTAAGAGTTATTCTTTTGATGCTATTGAGTCCTTTAAGGAGCTTGAAAGAGATCTTATCAAGGTAAAGTGTCTGCACTGGGATGTATTATACTTTGACTGCTGTTTGCGAGTTAAAAGAATACCGAAAGGGCTCAGGATAACAAAAATGTCAAATGGCAATGGTTTAACCAAAGAGTTTAGAGACAAATGGGTCGAACTTAATCAATATGTAGAAATGTTGTCCAATTGGAATAAGCAAAAAATAGAACGACTCAACAATAAGATCAATGCTAGTTTCTTTTCACTCAAGGACAAATTAACTGCAGACAATTTTGATACTAAATTTAGTTTTATTCAGGACAAACGTATCAAAGAAAATGATTTTTTGTCAAAACAAAAAATCAAAAAGCTCCAAAGAGACGTTAAGGAGTATGAGGAAGGAGTGGCTTACATAAGAGTGACAGCTGAACCTACAAAAGCAAGGGATGGTGAAGCCAGCCCAAGAACAGGAAATAACATCACAATGAATGCTGCCGTTGATGAAGAAGGAGGGCCAAGACGCTCAGTGTGTTTAGCACAATGAGGACAGCATATGGAGACCAATGCTGAATGCAGTCCTTATCCTGATAACATCAATTCAAATTTTCAGTTGAATCAACCTACACAGAATGTGCAAGTTTATAAGAAGGGGCCGAATATCCACAGGACTTGGGCGGAGGTGATGGCAATGAATTTGGGAGGTCAGAACAAGTCTTTTTGGAAGAAGCCATGGAAGAAGTGGAGGAAATGAATTCTCCTTCAGGTACTGTTGATTTTAGACAGAACGTTTGCAGTTTTAAAATTATTAATTTGTCATCGCGACTTTTAGATGCCGCTATATGTGGCATTTAAAGTAGGGGGTGGAATTTTGTTCCGGCTGGAAGAGCAAACAAGTGTGACATTATCAATGAACTGAGAGACTTCACCAGGAAGTTGAACTTTAAATTGTTATTCAAGAATAATGATAATAATGCTTGCAATTTGTTTAGTAAACCTAGCACTTATAATCCCCCGCTGAGAACAGAATTGGAAATCTTTTTAACAATGTCTGAGCTACAAATTATTGAACTGTTGGACAATCAGAGTTCTTTCAAATATTATAATATGACTGCAAATGAACATAAATTGTATTTTGATTTAGTTAATGATGAAGGAGTATTAATTAGTAAAGCTAACAAGGGCAATTCTTTGGTTGTACTTGACAGAACATTTTATGAACAAAAAAGTGTCAAATGTTGGCTGATGAAGCTTTTTATGAAAAGGTATCTTTCAACAAAGTAAAAATGTCTTATGCTTTTATTGATGCTCTGATAGAAGAATGGTTCTACACAGGCAGAATAACAGAAGAAATTAAGAAATATATCAATAACATGTCTCCCAAATTTAGTAGGATTTTTGGCCTTCCGAAAATCTATAAAGATTTGGATAACCCGCCTTTTAGATCCATTGTAGCCAGTGAGGGCACTAAAACAGAGGCCGGTTCCATTTTTGTTGACAAACATTTACAAGAGGTGGCAGTAAAAAGCAATTCTTATATCAGAGATACTTTTGATTTTATTCAAAATATAAAGGAAGTGAATGTTTTGGATTCAAATTTACTGGTCAGCCTAGATATAAAATATTTATATATAGTAATTCCCAATGAAGAGGACATGGAAATAGTCAGGCTGGAGTTGCTAGCTTCAGGACTTTTTTCCAAGAACATGATCAGCTTGCTAATGGAAATGTTAGATGTTATTCTTTGTTATAACTTTTTTAAGTTTAACAAAGATATTTACCATCAAAAAATGCAGTGGCAATGGGTGCAGCGATGGCACCCAGTTACGCTAATATTTTTATGGATGGTTGGGAAAAAATGCATATCCTAGTTGACAGGTTTATTGACAACATTATTTGTTATAAACCTTTTACTGACAACCTTTTTATTGTGTGGAAAGGGGAAATTGACTCTGAGAGTTTTTATAACACACATTAATAGTGTCAGTACTTATTTACAGTTTACATCAGTCTGGGATGAGATGAGTATATCATACCTAGATGTAATAATATTTAAAGACAAAGGGAAGCTATTAACCAAAATCAATAAAAAGAATGTGCAGAACAATGCATACTTGTATTTTTCAAGTATGTATTCTATGAATATTAAAGAAAATATTGTAAAGGGACAGTTAATGAGGGTCCATCAATTAACCACAAATTATGCAGATTTTTATAGTGAAAGTGAAAATTTGTGTTGTAAATTTGTCGCTAGACGTTATTCCAAGCAATTGATAAGAAATATATTTGAGGAGATTAGTGAGATTAGGGAGAATGCTAATGTTCTTTCCAAAGGAAATGTTAAAAAAGATTACAGGACTGCTATGCAAATTTCCAATAGTGTTGATTCAGCAGCTATAAAATGAATTATTAACAATAACTGGAAAATATTAAAAAGCAGTGACAAGGTTTATAAAGCAATGGGAGATGGTCCTAGGTTTTTGCATAAAAAAGGGAAAAGTTTTAAGAATTTTTTTTTCAAAATCAGTTGAATGTTAGACGAACAAATGCAAGCAGTGGTATTATGCAAAAATGTTATGCATGTAATTTTTGTGCTTTGATTTATGAAAGAGTCAAGGACATTATTGTTAGCAATTTCAAAATTAATATCAACAACATTTATACGTGCAAATCCAAATATGTGGTTTAATCATTTGTAGACCCTGTGGGGCATTTTATGTAGGACGTACCAGCAGAGAATTATATAGAAGGATGTATGAGCACAAAAGGGCAGTGGAGATTGGCAATGAAAATAATGCCATGGGAAAGCATTACAAAATGGGAAATTGCCCTATTGATTTTAAATTTATTGTACTAGGAGCTATTACTGGTTATGAAACACTATTAAATGCAGGGGAAGAACTTGGGTGGCTGGAGTATTCATGGCAAGTCAGACATAATGCTTGCCACTCTCCAGGGTTAAATAGCCGAGAGGATTTTGTGGCTTATTTGAGAAGGAAGGGGTTAAGGCATTAACCTCTGAAAGTCATGTAACAAGTTGGTTTAAGTATTTAAATTGAATGTATTCAATATGTAATTCAGTCTGATGAAGTCTCAGTGTTGGGAGACAAAAGCGCTTACTGGATTATCATTCAATAAAGGAAGTTTGGTTTTATTACCGAGTTTTTTTTTTGAGTTACAATGCATATATTTAATCAGTGACTACATACATGTGTATATTTCTTTTCTGTCAGCAGGACCCACTGTTAGTAAATTTTTAACACAATCAGCTTTACAAGTACATTTTTCAACACAAACATCTGTACAAATCAGTTTTATAGACAAATGATATATAATTCTTTATAAAATTCCAGCTAGCTGTACTGGCATATTTTACACATCCACTGCCCTACTTCTCCTGGCATAGCTGGCAGTACCTCCTATCATCACACCTCCCTCCTGCACATTTCTGTATTGTTTTCATTTTGTTCTTCACCCTGCTTGATCCCCATTTCACCACTTTCCTATCTACCCCATTTTAACACCTATAATCTGGTCAAAAATAGAATCACACACAACACACAAAAGTACCAGAATAAGCAATGGATCCCTTCACTTTCTGGTCTCTTTGTTTGATTGGAGTTTGGCATAACACAGCAACACTAAGCAATGGTGAGTGGCTTTACAATGCTGTGGTTATCCCTGTGCAATGGTGTTTAACCCCACTGAGGTATACCAGCACACAGTAACACATATACTATAAAGAATTCATGTCATTGCATTATCACTGTTTATTTAAAAGTATTGTATGCACCTGGATTTGAACCCAGTATCATCTGAGCTCAAAAATACATGTGTTAATTTAGTAATACCAGCTGCCACAGATTCAGCAAAGCAACAGGTGTGTTTCATAGACTAAGTACTAACTCTCAGACTTTTAGAAATGTGGCTCATGTTTGTGCACTGCTTAACGATGTGCAAACAGGGAAAGTAATGGAAATGAGTATCTCATGCAAATCCACTGCTCGATGCTGCACTATGCAAAGTCAATATTAGCATGTTTATTGCCCATTTACTCTTTATGCCATGAAACTACGTGTGAAAACATAAACTGAAGGCCGTAGCTAACAATATGCCACTTATTTACAATGCTGCCATGTGTCGCCTCCCCCATTCACTGCAACCCTGGTGTCTCAGTACTTTTTCAAACATATATGAACTGCACTACACAAATTAATATCAAATGTTATGTGATATTTAATGCACATCAATCTGGTAACATGAAGAACTAGAGCTCTCTTCATAGCTGAATATGCCTACACATCCATAAAATGTCCCTGGGAACTATTGAGCCATCAGCCTAACTAGCTTTATTATGTAAATAATCATCATGCACCTTATCCACAGGGACACAGGTGACCTTCAGCACTCTTGACCTGACCCATTTTGGTTTTGTCAAGGGTAGATCTTGCTTATTAAACCTAGTGTGCTTTTTTGATAATGTCAACAAAGCACTGGATGAGGGAAAACAGGACATACTGCCCATGTTTATTTGGCCAAGGCCTTTCACACAATCCCCCATTCAGGTATAATACAGAAAATCTCTGGGGATTAACCCATACATTACCAGGCATGTCTAAGGGTCAGCTCCCGGTGATTTCTCCTGTTTACCTGATGAATCTGGGCATCGTGGGGCAATGCATCAATAGCCTCATGTACACAGCAACCCTCTCCTCCTACCACCCCCTCCTACCACCCAACACTACAACCTGTGAGAGATGCACTTATACAGCCAAACTGGAAGCAAAGCTCTCTTCACCCAAGACTGGACTAGATAGTCAAGAGGAGAAGGTAAACACTTGCACCATACCACACTCATCACATAGTCCCTCAAAACCTATACCACCAAAACACACACATAGAAACACAAAACACACACCTACATTCACGGAGGTTCTCAATAAAAACCTGCCCAAGCATCAGGGACCTCCAAAGCAGAAACGCAAGCAAACTCCACCCCCAACACAACCCAAATGACACATAGCCCACAAAATCAGTGTGCCACTCAACCACAGCCCATAAGGCATAATGTACCCAACACTCTAGTCATAGGTGACTCTATAGTCAGGCACATTGATGTTCCACTCACCAGGCTAAACAAGGAGAAAGTTACTGTCAGCTGCCTGTCAGATGCCAGGATCCACCACATAACCCACACACTCAGGTCACTCCATAACAAGTAGAGATATGACACTGTCATTGTCCATGTTGGTGTGAATAACCTGAGACGTACATCCCTGGATGACATGAAAAGAGACATTGAGGAGCTCTCTGATCTTGTAGCCCAGGCAGGTATGACCCTAGCCCTGAGTAGCATCCTGCTATCACCCAGAATGATACCACCATACAAGGACAAAATGATTGACTTCAACAATTGGCTAAGCTTCTGGTGTCATTCTAAGGGGCTGTAGTATTTGTCTGCCTGGGATGATATGATCGACAGACCACGATGATTTGCCAGAGATGGCCTGCACCTGTTGCCCTTGGGATTCCGAATACTGGCAAAGGCTCTTGCCACCCCTATAGTGCCTTTTTTAGGCAAGGTTCAAATGACAAAGTCACCACTGTAACAGGTACAAGCAGGCAAAATCTGAGGTAATGCTACTCAATGCTAGAAGTCTAAACCTCAAAATGCACTCACTCGAGGCACTCTTTAAAATGGAGAACATTGACATCTGTGCAGTGACAGAGACCAGGTTCAAAGCTCCAGAGAGCACCCCTGTGTTACCAGGCTATAATTCATACCACACCTTTCAGCCACCTAACCCGGAATAAAGCACTAAAGTTGAAGGCGTGTCCATATTCATTAAGGATATCCACACCTCCAGGCTAGTTGCACAGCATAATGCAACCGAGATTATCCAAGTGCAACTAACTCTGGGCAAGACCACAATCCAAATTGTAGCTTCCTATAGACCCCCCACCATGCCCCAGGATTCCCACTCCTCATTTCTTGATACACTGGAAAGTATTGGGGTACAGCCCAACACCCTAATAATGGGCGATTTCAACTACCCCACCATTAACTGGGAAAACTACTCATGGGCAACTGGTGTTCCACACCAGAGGTCAATTCCTTGCTGGTCAGATCCGACCACAAACTAATCACCCTAGACATCCACATCCCGCCCCCACCCCCAGTTAGGGAAACCACTGTAAAAAACTTCTCCAAAGCCAACTTCACACTTCTTAAGAGAGAAGTGGCAAACTTCATGACACCCATGCAGACGGACAATAGAGGTATGACTGCTGAATCCTACACAAATGCACTTTATAAGCACTTACACGAGTGCATGGATCATGCTATCTCTAATAGAACCAAGATGCTATCCTCCAAAAAAATGAAGCCAATCTGGTGGTCCTCTGCCATAAACAAACTCTACAACAGAAGAAAGAAACTGTTGCATAAAAGAGTAAAATCCCATGACTGGAGCAACTCCCTGGTCAACCTCAGTAAGAAGCTGAGATCCCTCATTAAATCCTCCAAAGCTAGTTACAAAAAATAAATTGCCACTGACTCTAAAGACAACCACAAAGCATTCTACAGCTATGTCATGAATCTCAATGGCACCACTCAGATCTGCTCTGAGTTACAGCACAATGGCACAAAATACACAGAACCAACTGATATTGCCAACATCCTGGCAGATAGGTTCAGTGCTAACTTTACCCCCCTCTCACCCATAGAGGGCCCATCTCTATACCGGAAGAATGCAAAGTTCCCGTAATCACTGCTGCACAGGTAAAAAAACACACTCTCCAAAGCCAAGAACACAGCATCCATGGGACTTGACAATATCCCAGGCTGCGTTCTACACGAGCTACAGAATGAACTGGCACCCTACCTAAGTACCATGTTCAATCATAGCCTCACCTCAGGCTTTGTGCCCACTGAATGGTGCACCACGACGGTTATCACACTCCACAAAGGGGGAGCCTCGATGGACCGCGGGAACTACCACCCTATTAGCCTGACAAGCCTGGTCTGCAAGGCCATGGAACGTATCATCATGAAACTCATAAACAAGACATTGGTAATCTCCAAACTCTGGACCATACCCAGTTTCGGTTTGTAAAAGGCAGATCATGTCTCCCACACCTGACTGACTTTTTTGAAGCAGTCACCAAAGCCATAGATGAGTGTAAGGTGGTTCACTCAGCTTATCTAGATCTCACCAAGGCTTTCAACACCATCCCCCACTATGGAATTATAGATAAGCTCACTAAACTAGGTATAAATCCCTATGTCACAAGATGGGTTGCCAACTGGCTCATGGACAGAACCCACACTGTGAAAGTAGCAGACTCCAAATCCAACTTCAGGCCAGTGACAAGTGGAGTACCACAGGGTTCAGTCCTGGGTTTTCTCCTGTTTGGTATCTACTTCTCTGACATACAGGCTAACACAGAAGGTCTTTGGCTAACAAAGTTTGCAGATGACTGCAAACTAGGAGCCATAATTGAAACTCCTAATAATGTGGACATACTACAAAAGGGCCTCACTGAGACAGATGCCTGGTGTCAAAGCCATGGCCTGAAGCTCAATGCCAAAAAGTGTATTGTCATCCCCTTTGGTAAAAACTCTGTACCCATGAACTACCACATAAGTGGTAGTCTACTTAATGCCGGAAGTGTGATAAGAGACCTTGGGGCACAGGTGGACAGTAGTCTCTCCTTTGATAATCACATTGCCACAGTGGTCAGGAAATCCATCTGCGTGGCTCATCTCATCACAAAAGGTTTCTCATCCAGAAAAAAAGAGGTCATTGTTCCCCTCTACTCATCACTCATTAGACCCATTATAGAGTACAATGCCCCTTTTGGTATGTACCTATCAAGACATCTACAACAACTGGAAAGGCCGCAGAAATACCTCACAAAGAGGATTACTGGCCTCAAACAGATGCCCTATGCAGACCATCTCAAAAAACTCCAGCTTTACTCCGTCGCATATTGCCTACTCAGAGGCGATCTCTGCCTAATATACAAAGCTATGTCAAACCCAGAGCTGTTGGACATGCTCCACTTAAAGAAATCCCAATTCCTCTGAGCTGCACACTCTAGGGACCTACACCTTGTCACCACAATAAACAGAACATGCTGGATGGATAGAGTCCTGTCCCAGAGACTTCCCATACTCTGAAACAGACTACCTATCTATACGGGTGGCTTTACTGTGTTCGTGGTACTTTGAACGTTTTATTTTTCTTCAGTTGTTGTTGCTATGGCTGACCTTGGATCCCCGTCTGCTTCATTGAGCAGAACTGAGTTTATGGAACTACGCGTGGAGGTTACGTCGTTGAAAGACAACGTCAGCAAGCTGCTGCAGCTGGTTGCTTCTCTTACCAGACCCGTTGTGGAAGCTGTTAATACGGAGTCGGCTCCACCGGGTCTAAATTCTCATCCTGCAACGGTTACATCTGTTGTTTTAACGCCACCAAACGTGGAGGGTGAAAACAGTGAGTTGAGCATTCCAAATGGACAAATAGCAAGAAATTCGGCGGAAACGCCGCACGTACAACTAAACTTGGACTCTAAGGATATTGACACTCATCTACTGGATGATGCGGAATTCACATTTGACTTCAGTCTCTTCCATTCCAATGAAGAGACGCACCGTATGGGGGCTAAGCCCAAACACCGGGAGATGATGAGAACTTATTCTGCAACGGTCAGCAAAGGTGCTGACCGCTACAAAGGTACTGTGGTGAAAGATAGCCCCTGTGTTAGAGCTCAAACACAAAATAAAAAGGGCAAGGGTGCCTCTAATAGTAGTAACAACATTAATAAAAACTATGGACAATACTCTAACGATGTTATGAACAGTTTTTTGAATGATGATTATGACTTTGGCTATAATAGTGCTATAAAAGCAGGGTTTGATGACAGAAATGGGAATTTAGTGAATGATTCCATTAAGTCTAAAATTTACCTATTGGGTAAAAAACTGAACAACATTAAGGGTGCCAAAATAGACAATGGATACTTGGAGAAGTGTTTGAATTTAAAGATTGTGCCCAAAGGGCTTAGATTCTTTAAACTACCCTTAGGGGTACAGTTTAACGAGTCTGTGCTGTATGAATTCAACAATTTGTTTGATTTCTTTGGTTTTGAATATATAAAATTACTTATGAAGTTTAATGATGAGAAAATTGGGGGTCTGCTTGCGGAAATTGAACAATTGCATAATGAAATCACACAGGACCCTATTTTTCATTCTTGGCAAGAATTATTCAATAAACAGTTTAGCGTGGCCAAATCCAAGGCGTATGATATTTACAACAGGAAGTTGGACAAACTAGAAAGGGACTTAGAGGCATATAAATTGCATAGGGCATACATTTGGCCCCATAGCAATCAGAATAGAATGAGAAACAATGAGCCATACTATGATCTCAATAGGGGCAGAAATAAAAGAAGAGAAGAGGATGAAAATTTTCAGGGTGGAAGGTTTCATCAAGCCCCCATATTCCGCAAAAGAAGATAGAAAAGAATGGGGGAGGGCCCCCTAATAATAGTGAAGTGCATGACTTATTGATCAGTGAGTCTTTTTTGACTAGTGAAGTAGATGTGAGTGACAAGAATCTAATTGAAGCTAAGGCTAGTAATGGCAGCAAAGTTTCTGTTCATTCTTTTTCAGGTTTCAAAGTGTATAATTTTACTGGTGTTTACATTACACAGAAATTCTTTTCTTTGTTTAGTAAGGGAATGAAATTCATTCCATCTGCTAGATTTAACGTGTTTGATGTTATAAAGGAAGTCAAGTTGTATTGTCGAAGGCTTCAGTTAGCATTGCAGTTTAATGATGTTACAAGCGACGGTTCCCCCAAAAAACTAGTTAGGAAAAGTGCATACATTCCTGTAACGAATGCGCAGGTCAGCAATTATGAGCGAATGGTATGTAAAGACATCTATAATTTGTATGGAAATATTCGGAGAGACCCATGGTATTCTACACTTTTTTGTGACAATCTCACCAATGGAGAGAGATTGTGTTTGGACCAGGTAGTGGCCAATAGTGAAATAAGGATTATGAAACCGGACAAAGGGGGTGGTTTAGTGATATATGATACTAATGTTTATTGTAAAGCTATACAAGACATCCTTTTCAATTCTGGCAATTATGAAGAGATATCTCTCAACCAGATTAATATAGGATATCACAGAATAGACTTGATTATTGAGGAATATCTATTAGATAACCGTATTACGAATGAAGTGTATGAATTTATCAGAACTGAGCATCCTGTGATGTCTAGAATAGTTGGCATCCCCAAAATTCATAAAAGTGTTGAAAACCCCCCCTTTAGACCCATCATTTCCGGTTCGAAATCAAAAACATTTAATATAGGGGTTGCCATAGATCATTGGTGCAAACATGTTTATTATAATGTTCCACACCTAACCAAGGACTCCTGGGACTTTTTAAGTAAATTAAAACAAGACATATGGTCTCCTAATTTGATTTTTCTCACCATAGATGTTCAGGAATTGTTTTCCTGCATTCCTAACACTATAGGCCTTGAATATTTTGAAAACAGCTTGAAAAAATACTCCAAACTCACATGGGATAAAATATGTTTAATACTTGACATGATGGGACTTGTTCTCTCACACAATTACATACAGTTTCAGGGAGAATATTTTAAACAAATTCGAGGAGTAGCAATGGGGGCTTCTTGTGCCCCCATTTTTGCGAATCTCATCATGCTTGAGTGGGAGGAGGTATTTGTCATGCCTAGTGAATATTTCAAGCACATTGCTTTATATACACGCTTTTTGGATGATCTATTTATTGTTTGGAAGGGACCTGTAGAAGATATACCTAACTTCATTTCTTACCTCAATAGCACCACAAGTTTTTTTAAGGTTCACATACAAAGCGGAGAAATTAGGGATATCTTATTTGGACACTTACATTAGTAATTCAAATGAAGGATTCAAGTCCAAAATCTACAGGAAATCCACCTTTTCCAATGATTATATACAATTTGGTAGTTGCCACCCCCCCCCACATCTTCAGAAATGTACTAAAAGGGCAATGCATTCGTGTTGCTAGAATGTGTTCCACTAGACAGGATATGGAAGATCAGATGAGGACAGTTGCTGAGATGTTTTTGGCCAGAGGATACCCTGCGGTTATGGTGGAGGAAGTAACAAAATATGTGATCAGACTATGGGGGGATAGATTTGTTCCGCTTTTGGGTAGTACATTTGTTGATAAGAATACCCACAAGGAAGTTACAAGAAACAGAAGGTATGTGTGTGTCATCATGTTCAACCCTTACTCCAATTTGGTTAAGGAGATTTTGAAAAGGCATTGGGATGTTTTTTCGAGTTCTGATGATATTGTTACGGTGTTAGGTGACCATCCTGTTAGTGTGTTCAAAACTTCAGTTAACCTCAAGAGAATTATTGAAGGTGGAAAGAAAAAGGAGGTTAGGAGGAACAAAGATGAACACACCAGTAAATGTGGTAGTTGCAAGTATTGTCAGTACATCAATGTCAATAGGACTACAAAACTGGGTAATAACAATAGAACCATATGCTATGGTAGAAAAGGGAACTGTAATACTATGCGGGTGGTTTATTTGGCTTCCTGTTCTTGTTGTCAAGCTTACTACATTGGTAAGACTGAAAGGAAGTTAAAAACCCGTATATATGAACATCTGTACAAAATTAAAAAAGTTGACATGAAAAATGCACTAAGTAAGCATATTAGTGAAAAAGGACCTCATCATTGTTTTACTTTTAAAATTATTGACCAAATTGGGGTGAGTGAATATGGGGGTAATTGGAAGGTAGGACTGTCATGCTTAGAAACCAAATGGCAGATATTGTGTGATGCTACCTCCTGGCCAGGTTTAAACGAGAGTATTAGTATAAAACCCTTCCTTCTTTTGGATCGGGGTTAAATGCATAATTTTAATTGTTTTTTGGGGCCGTAGACGACTACTCCTTGTGTTTTACACTTCACAATATACAACATATCACACATTATTTCATATTATGCAAGTACAGGATATGGATGTTTTTAATCTATTATATATTTTTTGTCAAATAATGTCATTTCAAAGTATATATTTATTAGTAATATCTTTATCATAAATATTTATAATCTTAGTTATTAATTATACCTAAATAAGTATTACATTTGTTTTGAGTGAATGAGATTTTTAAAGACTTTTTTTAAGATAAACTTTTTAAGATATATTAATTAATTATATTAATTGTTTTTTGGCGCCAAATCCGCTATATATACGCATCTGTAAACTGCACTAATTGGTTCTGAAGAAGTCTGCCTTGTGTGGATGAAAGCGCTTAACCTGTGGTTCATGTGGCTGTAATAAACCTGTGTTTACTCTGACCGAGTTGTGGATTACTGGATTTCTACTGTTTTTGTGGAGCGTAGTATCCTTGCTCTGGTCCTGCTCGAGCTACAGTGGTCCGGGTGGCTTTACTGTGTTCGTGGTACTTTGAACGTTTTATTTTTCTTCAGACTACCTATCTATGTCAAACAGAGCACCTCATTAGCACTCTTGAAAAAAATCTTGATGATTGGATGGGAAATAGGAAATTCACCCCAGTGATCACTTCTGTGGCTCTGCTTGACAGAGGCACAGGAAAATAATTTTCTTGGGTGGCGAAAGCCAGGGTACCTTTTTGGCTAGACTTATATAGGCCCTAGGGCTAATAGCCTAGTACCTACCTATGAACCTATGAACCTAAAAGACATCCACTTAATTATATTTAAATAAAATCCCAGCCAATCAATATATATTTAAAGAGCACATGAAATCATAAAACTACATATGTAAATGGATAAATTAATTACAACAGCCCAATAAATAGAATAATATAATAAAATAGAATGACAGCTCATAAATATTCATGCTTAGACTTTAATACAGGCTTAATACGGTTTGTGCTATTCAGACCTGGTGGCATATCTGTTCTAAAGAAATTAAACCATTTATATCCAGCCATTTCTGTTTTAATAACCAAATCTTCTCTTCATATGTCATATGTCAGAAAACGTTCTCTGAAAAATCCAACATTATGTTCTTTTCCCATATATAAAATATATTTACTCAATGCATTGGTTTCAACCCTTCTACAGATATCTAAAAGGTCATAATGAATTATTTCTTTCCATTTCTGAGTTGTCTTCCCCATGTAGAAACTTTCACAAGAAACACAATTAGCAAGATCAATAACATTATCTGTGAAATTGAGATGTCTTTTGTATGAAACATTGAAAAAAAGTTTGTTAGCTTAGATGCTTTGCCATTTGTATTGCTGTTTTTACTTTACCATTTTTATTCTGCTAATAAATATTTCAGGCATTGATTTCCTGGTTATTGACTTTTGTTTTACATTTTTTCTGTCTTCAGAACTCTTTAGCCAACAGGAGAAGTTTGTTTTTGGTCCATAGTGGCAAGATACGCATTCTACATTGTGCACCTCATAAATAAAGGCAACACATCCAAAACTAGGGAGGTCATAGCTCCACTATACTCACCTCTTAGCCCTGTTACTGTACCCAGTATCATACAGGCTGCTGAGAGGCGACCTCTGCCTTACCTACAGAACAGTATCAGATGCTGCCCTAGTGGAAATGCTGGACATCCACAAATCAAATGGGACAAGAATAACTTTCTCAAGGAATATCAAGCTAATGTGTGACATAAACAGAACATGCTGGAGAGACAGGTATAACTCCCAGCAATTGCTGCTCCACTGGAATAGGCTCCCACTGCATGTGAAGCAGTGTTCCTTAATTACCCTATTCAAGAACAACTTTGACAACTGGATGGGTGATCGTAAATTCACCCCAGGGGTGCCATCTATGTCCCTCATGAACAAGGGCAGTTGGTGCTGATCACAAAATTGGTCTGCTAACAATGAACATCTAACCATGCTGTATAAGGTTACTTGGGTTTTTACACAGCTAGGTTTGTAAAGGCTCTAGGGCCATTAGCCTAAGAAACTACTATGAACCTATGAAGCTATGCACCTATGCAGGCCTCCCAACATCTTCTCTCCTACATGCACTGCTGATGTCACCCACTATAAGTTGTCCTGCAGCCTTGTAAAAGTCAGACTTCTGCAGTGGTGCTTGAGTAAAGTACTGAGCTCTGTAGTCTGTGCACTTCGATAGGTAAGAGGTTCTCTTCTTACTGCAGTCAACTGTGTGTGTGTGTGTGTGTGTGTGTGTGTGTGTGTGTGTGTGTGTGTGTGTGTGTGTGTGTGTGTGTGTGTGTGTGCGTGTGTGCGTGTGTGCGCCTGTGTGTGTGTGTGTGTGTGTGTGTGTGTGTGTGTGTGTGTGTGTGTGTGTGTGTGTGTGTGTCTAGCCAGAAGAGCATAATTGTGTATCTCCAGTTACCACTCCAATCCTATGAATTAAAAGTATTTTCACACATATACATGCCTACACATCCATTTCATGTAGGCCTCACAACATCTTCTCTCCTGCATGCACTACTGATGTCATCCACTATAAGTTGTCCTGCAGCCTTGTAAAAGTCAGACTTATGCTGTGGAGATTGTGTAAAGTACTGAGCTCTGTAGTCTGTGTACTTAGATAGCTAGGGGGTGTGTTCTTACTGCAGTCAGCTGGGGTGTTTGTTTGTGCACTTGCTTGATATTACAGAGAGCCTTTTACACCAGCATGTGGGACACTGTTATTACCATATTCTCTTCACCAGAAACTGCTAATGTCATCAGCTATATCTGATTTGTGGATGTGCACTATTGCCACCAGGGCAGGGTCAGAGACTGGACTGGAGGCCAGGCAGAAGTCACCTCATCCTATACAATCCAAATTACAGTGACATAGCTTTCAGTCTAACCACATACATCATGGCATGGTTAGTAGGCCATGTGTTTTCCTGGTGAGAAACCCATGTGGTCTCTCCAGCTGCTGCTGCATGTGTCTGATGAGGTACATGCAAAAGAGAGCATTTTACTCTATTAGTGTTCTATTGAGGTTCAAGTACAGTGCTGTAATATAATCCTTAGATCTGAATATGATGACATGACTTATGATGTGCACAACATAGGCTTTCAATACTAGTGTGGACACTTGGTGGTCGAAGTTTATATTGCTATTGACTTGTGTTCCTCATGCTTGCATCACTGGGTTCCAGCATAGTGGGACTGTTGTCAATGCTGTAATTAGCAGTGAATTCACTTTGCAAAAGGACAAAATAAAGACACATTTGTACATTTATTTGTAGACCATGTCACTTTGTCACCAGTCATTTGTCTGTGTTAGCCTCCCCTGTAGTATATCATAATCATAGGTGGACCTAATGATTGCACTCAGTATGCAAGAATCAGCAACTGCAGGAACCCAAAGGCCCTATATTTTAGCTTGAACTGTCAAGACATAAAGACCCAACAGTAATGGGCCAAGCACCGATCCCTTTGGTACACCAATGGTGACAGCTCTACTGGTACAGGTTGATTAACCAACTTTCGCAGTATTTGTTCTGTCAGTGAGCCAATTGATTATCTTCTAGTGACATAAGGAATAATCCCCAGCTGGGTGAGTTTCTCAATGATACCTGCATGGAGGCTTATGTCCAATCCCTAGGGCAAATCAGGATAGCCAGTATGTACTGTCTTACCTTCATCCAGGTCTTTCACACAAAATCAATAGGCTGCAACAACATCATAGATCACCTATCATGTGACTCTGACATACAACTTACTGACATGGCCGAATACACACTTCAACACACCATCCACACAGATTATATTCCTGTAGAAGGGTGTACATCAACATTCTTCCATGTGAGTTGGTGGGGGCAACACCCGATGCATGCATGTATATACATATCCTGCATCTCATCATTTGTGAGGTAGACTAACATGTCATCATGGACCTTTTACTAAATGGACACTAGTAATATCCCAGCCATGTGCAACAGACCTGTGTGAGTGGTTAATGCTACATCATGTCTGTTACATCTGTTAGATGTCCACTATCATCCTTTTGAACTTGACAAGCCCAAGGCATTTGACACAAATCCACACTGAGGTATCCACTCAACATTGTCAAATGTGGCCATAAACACCTATATCACTAAGTGTGGAGGCCACTGGATCACATACATGGCATCAAACTATGTTGAAATATGTAAAGTGAACTATATCTCAGGTCCAGTGATCAGGTCTGTAGATCAGGGCTGTCTGCTAGGCCTTTTCCTGTCCATTAATCTGATGTTTTTCATCTTCATTTATTCCTTATGTATGGGATTCAGTTCTGACCTCGGAACCGAGCCGGCCTTTTTTCAAGCTCGCGTCAGCCACAAACCTCTCAAGCTAAGATTTTACCCATCATGCCCTTCTCCCTGTTATCTCAGGTTTAGTTTACCACGTTGCTGTTCAGCCATGTCCAGTCATTCATCTCCAGCTAAGTGTATTTTTTAGATAATTTTTCAGCATTTTCTTAAAGAGTTGTTAATTTTTTGACTTAATTAAGTCATTTTTTTTTTATTCTGGTGTAGCTCAACTAAAATCTCCATTCAGAGAACCTGTTCAACCTTGGGACCTGGCCTTAGTCCTTCAAGAGTTGACAAATTCTCCTTTTGAGCCTGCATCTACCTGTGACCTAAAGTATTTATCATGGAAAACATTATTCTTAGCTGCTATTACTTCTGCCAGACGTATTTCTGAATTACAAGCCTTGTCTATCAAGCCGTCCTACCTCATCTTTCACAAGGACAGGGTTTCATTAAGGACCAATCCGACCTTCTTGCCTAAGGTTGTTTCTGAGTTATCTATCAATCAGACTATTGATTTACCAGTGTTCTTCCCTAATTATTCTAATAGAGGGGAATATTGCCTGCATACCTTGGATGTACATAGACAATTTATTTTTTTTACCTAGACAGGACTAAATCTAATAGAAAATCTGGCCAGCTATTTTTAGCCTTTTCTGATTCCAGATTGAGTTGCCCAGTTTCTAAAGTTATTTTAGCCACTTGGTTGAGAAATTGTATTACCTTCATTTATGGCAAGAATGGTATTCATTTACAGGGCAGAGTAAAGGCCCACTCCACAAGATCATTGCCAACTTTGGCAGCCTTCCATGGTAGAACATCTTTGAATGACATTTGTGCATCCACAACCTGGGCTAGGCCTCATACATAGGTTCATAGGTTAGTACTATGCTAACTGCCCTTGCGAGTCATTTTAAGCCTAGCCAATCATCCCTTGTAAGACTCAAACCCTGCACCTTGTGTTTGTAAGGCAAACACCTTATCCATTAGGCCACCTTCCAACCCCCATTCCTTACCTTCATTGCTCATTACAAATTGGATTTGGCCTCCAGAGGCCGTGCTTCCTTTGGCTCTATGGTGCTCCAGAATGTCCTTCCATAATGCCGCCCAGGGAACGAGGTAGCTGGGGACTCTGTCCCATACATAAGGAATAAACAAAGATTAACAACATCAGATAAAGAAGTTATGTCTTACCATAATGTTCCATCTGTGTTGTTTTATCTTCATTTATTCATTACGGCCCACCCGCCTTCCCCCTCTGAAGGTTTCTGGTTGATCTCATTTGTCCTTCTTTCCAGTTGTTAGGTCATGTCTGACCAGAGGTAGCCTTGGCGTCACTTTTCCAACTTGTAAACTAGATCTGAGGTAACAGGGAGAAGGGCATGATGGGTAAAATCTTAGCTCGAGAGGTTTGTGTCTGACGTGAGCTTGAAAAAAGGCTAGCTCAGTTCCGAGGTCGGAACTGGATCCCATACGTAATGAATAAACGAAGATGAAACAACACAGATGGAATGTTATGGTAAGACATAACTTCTTTTTTAAGTCACAGACATCAAAAATGGCGCATACATCCTCTGTCCAAACAGCTTTCTGAAGGACTACAGATTGTGGGCAATCATTGATGCCAGCTGTGATATTACCATGATACAGACAGTATCAACACACATAGCAGATTGCTGCCATAGCCATGACAAACCTACAGTGACACCAAAAGATGGGGGGATTTGTTATGTCAGGAAAACAAACACACAACCCAAGTATAATGTAGACATCACACCCTAAAATCAGACCAATATGTATGTGACCTGTGTCCTGGGGTAGATGGTATGTGGAACGTACACCAGCATGTGGCCACATTGGTGACTACTCCCTTGTATGTAACACAACTACTGAATGTATGAAGGACATTCATATCACATGTCATGATACCTCCATAGTTCACAGCCTTCATCACACCAATAACTGAGTACAATGCACCCTTTTTCATGTACCTCACTATACATCTTCCAGTGATATGTAACTGAAGTGTACTACCTTTGCCACAGTAAGCTCTCACACATCTTATTGGCCATACCTAGGCATTCTTTTTGTGGGATAAACATTACTGTCTGATGGTGCGGAAATCCTGTCAAGTTATTATACCAGATGCACATGTGATACTTGTTACAGTGATGTACACAGTACATACATAGCTGTTTGACAACATTAACGGCATGGGTAACATTTGTGACAGTGTGGATTGTCCTATATATATATATATATATATATATATATATATATATATATATACACACACACACACACACACACACACACACACACACACACACACACACACACACACACACACACACACACACACACACACCAGTCAACTAGCCTGTATTTATCATAGTGTCACATGTAGGTATAGCAGTGTCCCTCCTAACACCTCCAGCTGATTTTACAGTGTTAAGATGGTGTGCATGATTACCCTCATAGGGTGCAGACATGTCATAATAGTTTTACAAGTTTGTTTGCGCAGAACCCTCTCTGATCACACTAAATCACATATGTTATGTCAGAGACATGGGATTACTGGTGGTATTATTCTGATATTATTCATGCTTAATGTTGTCAGTGAGCCTTTACCTGTGTCCCACTTGCTGTAGACCTCTGCAGAGATTACAGTCATATTCAGGAAAATCAGTTTGCACAACTTCATAAAATGTACCCTTCCCCAATTGTATATCACATCCCTGATGGATGTCCTTTGTATTGTTCATGTAAGGATGCCTATCTCATGCAGACATCTTCCCCATTTTTATGTTACCTTGTGTGACAGTCACATAATACACATTTTCACTGTGCAGTCCCTACTTTACCAGATTGATATGTGACTGGTGTTGCTGCTACAACTGTCTTCCACTGACTTGCCCTTATCTGCTGTACATTAGGTTGTTTCACCTGCCCTCTTTCCCTGTGTTCATTCCTACAATTCATCTGTGTGTCCTTATTAAATACAAACACTTTCCCTGAAAGTTTATTTTACATGGTGGTCCATGTACTCTTACAGATCATTTACACAACATCAGGACAGATTGCCAGGAATGGGATTTCACAGTACTCTGCCCTGTGTACACTGCCATGTACTGTGTTTGGCTCATATACATATCATACTTCTCAACTGTCCAGAATTTCACAGTATGACCAGACTTTTGCCTTATATCCTTTGTTCTCTTCCTTATAAAATGTGTGTTTTTTCGGCCATATCACTGGGATGATCTCAGGATTGCTGTCACTAAATAATTACATACATTTGAGTTTCAGAATTCAAATTCTTCAGAAAATATATCTTAACACAAACCTCTTGTTATCGGCGCACATTTCTAATACGCAAATATGTAGAATCTGTCCCTATTTCTGGGTCATTGTCCCCCCATTATGTTGAGCTTTGTCCAGTTTCTTGCACTAAGAGATTGAGAGCTATGGAAACTTAATATATGTTACTTCTTGGTAAACATTATGGTGTTTCATGCAAACATGGTAATTGACTGTGCTCTGCTGTAAACAGGATTGCTATCCATGTTGCTTTAAATGGTTTCCTGCCTGGCGATACTGTTGCCAGCAATAAAACCTCAATTATATGTTTAAACGTGGTGCACAGTATGAATATATAATTAGTACCGCTGCACGCCGTGCATTATCACACACACATGTAAACTCTGTGTAGGCTTTACCCGAAACCTACACAGCATTTACTAAATTCCAGTGTTAGTTTAGACTTTGGGTTCCATTTTCTAGTAATGTTTTTTTGTAGACAATAGTATTAACTTGGTAAGACCTTACTATGTCTAGACATTTCAGATCCTGTGTCCCAGCTCAAAAAAAATAATTTCCCTAATTAGAACCATTTACTCATGTAACAATTCTGACAAAGTACTCTGAAGGGAAATTTTAAAATCTGCCAACTCATTACTATCCCAAAAAACATGTTTCCAGTTACCTCTTTCTTTTTAATGTTGCCACAAACATTTACTACTTATCTGTGGAAAAAAATCGCTGCTGAAGTCTGTCTGAGGTATAAAATATGTATGCAAACACTTCCAAGCAAAAATAATAAGCCTTTTGGACTTTCCCTCATACTTGAGAGACATTCAAATGTTCTTCTGCTATTTTCTTGTAAATGTCTTCCAGTCTCTTTTCCAAATCTTTAATAATCTTCTCTAATTGATTCTTATAATTATCATGTTGTATTTTATGTCCCCTACTAATTATCCCTCATTTAAGAGCAGCTTTTGTTCTAGACTAGATCAGGTCTTTCACTTAGCACTCCCAGACCCCTTTTTCTTTGTCTATGCTCTAATATCAGTCTCTTATAGGAATGGCAGTCTCTAACCAGTAAGCCAAACATCTGTTCGCCCTCACCGCATTCTTTTACCATTCCCCTCTTATGTTATTTGCTCTCAATACAGTGGTTCCTTTGACAATTTTCTCCAGCAAATTTCAGCTTCCCCTTTGCATATTTTCTGTACACCTACTTACACCCTTCTCTGTTGGCAAAATTGCCTTTCTCTATTCCGGTGTTGGCTCAGTTCTTAGAGTACTTTGCAACTACATGAATATAAAATTCTGAATGGTTGTTGTTATTCTTCTACTCTCTCCTTACTTCTTGATCC